>NW_024119643.1:0-22186 GCF_003073215.2 Triticum urartu
GGCTCGCCTCCCCCAACGACGACGGATTCGAATGCAAGTGGAGGTGGGAGGCCAAGTCCAAGGGCGGCGCCGGAGGCAAGACCAAGACCAAGTGGGGCACCGAGATCAAGGGCAAAGGCTCGCTCGAGCCATGGTCACATGCCTACACCTGGGAGGAGGACTTCACCGCCTCCGACGACGACGAGGATGAGCTGGAGGTCGAGGAGCGCAGGCCGGAGAAGCCCAAGAAGATCAAGGCCGCCACCAAGGACAAGGAGGTTGACAAGAAGAAGAAGATGTCGGCGAGGACGTGCGTTCAGATCGAGGAGATCCCCGAGGACAACACCGCCGGCTGCGACGCCATCCGCAAGGTTCGGTACTCAGCACAAAAGATGAGATTTTTGCGAGGGTTTGGGTTCTGTGGCCCGATCTGAACGAAATGTGTGATTTCCAGTAGAATTTCCAATAGATCCAAGTTACCTCTCTCTGGATTTGAGAGAAAATTTGGAATTTTAGAGGATGCTAGTGTCCACACTCTTGATCTGTGCTTAGTACTGGCTACAGATTGACTGAACTCTGCTCTGAATGATATCAGCTTGAGGATTCTGCTCCCATGCAATGCACTACTGTCATATGTGTGCTGACCGCCTGACATTTGTCTCTCTTTCTGATGATGCAGGCCTTTGCCATGGGGAACGGAAAGGGGAAGGCCAAGGAGCTGTCGCCGCAGGATGCCGCGCTGCTCATCCAGATGAACTACAGGGCGCACCTCGCCCATCGCTCCCAGGTGCTCAGCTGCCTGCGCGATCTCGCCGCCGCCAAGGCCAAGCTCAAGGAGCTCCGGTCCTTCTTCTACAACCTCTCCTACAGGCGCCGCCTCTCGCACGACCACGAGGAGCAGCAGAGGTTCTCCGAGAAGATCATTGTCCTGCTCCTCATTGTCGACGCGCTCGAGGTGAGCTCCGTCACGGCCTGTTTACGATTGCCGATTGCTGATTGCTGATTGCCATTGCTGTGTTGTGGACTTCAAATTCAGTTACTGCATACAGTGGTTAACACTACTAGTCGTCAAACCCGTGCGATGCACGGGCTAGTCTTTCTACTATATTTTGCCATAAGAATTGGATTTTTTGGGCACTTAATCCATATATAGCAATAAGTGATGTCCTAACCAACAGATCCTAAGAATGAACCTTTTCTAAATTATGATTTTCTAGTGCAACGTGTACGCTACTGACCAACAGGTCAAATGGAAAGCACTTTATTCTCTACATCATATACTCACGCCGATGTAAAGAACCAAAGGGTTCATAGTTCACATATATAGACTATGTAGAGGAATCATCTTCCTCAACAAATTCTTTGAGAGTTTGACCTATGTCTCTCTCACCGTAAGAATATCAATAAAATAATCTTTTAGAGCATGTGCCTCGGGGAAAGTGAAAAATGAATACTGAAACTGGTTTGTCACATGCATTATATATGGTTTAATTTAAAAATATACAATTCAGATCAATCTGGATATTTTCTGCATGCATTACGTAGTACAGGGCCAGGTAGTAAGCATTCCGATCAAAAAAATGTCGTAAGATAGATAATTTGAACGTACAGACCTTATACAAATAGTAGGTATGAAAGAAAAGAGAGAGAGACAACATAGTGGTAGAACATGGATAGAGCAGATTTGGAGAAGTGCGATGATCATCTCGTATTACCTTTCCTCCTATAGTCCCCTTCAGAATGAAAATAATTACAGTATATGTGCTAAGTTAATTCATAAAAAAGGTAAAACAAAAAGAACTATACAAAAGCCAGATTCAGGTATTGCTTTCGAAAAATCTTTAAGCAATGTAACATACAAAAACAACCATATATTTATCATTGATATTGTTAGTAAAAATTTATCATATATTTCAAAGTTCTCATAGCATCACTTCAAGATGCGAAACCATTTGCAGACATCTTATTATTTATCAAAAGCACAATTTCCTTTTTTGCAGGAATTCTATGCTATTTAGTTTCATAACGTTTTGCAATATGAAACTGCCAAAATAAAACTTAGGCGCCACAAATTGGGAAAAACTCAATATTTTTATTTACAATATATTGTTGCTTATTAACCTCAATCAGCCAAAACAGGTACCAGTGAAACACATCCTTATTAAATAGGCATATGATGTGTAATTTCATAAGCTTCTCTGAATATGAAACTGCCGAAATAGGATAACCAAGAAAAACTCGTATAGCTCAGAAAGAACGGGCTGCTAATTGTACACCTCACCCATCTCATATTCACATATATATGGACTACACGGATACATCGTTAATGATATTACAATCAGGTTACAAAAGAACTACTATGTACAGAAGATATCCTACCATCTATATGAGGCTTGGCGTGGACGTCAAGATCAGTGGCAGCTGATGCGGCTGATGTGGAATTATTAGAAGAGCAGTGGATGCAGCTGGTCATACTCTCACTCAGTATTTCTATGTAACAATATTATGTTGCTAATTATCCCAATCTGCAGTCAATAGGTATCAGATGAACACTTCTTATTTATAGAGCTGCAGGTAGGAACCAGTTAAGAGCAGTCGATGCAGCTGGCCATGCTCTATTTAACCTGTAGTTATCAGAAAAATATAGTTGTTGTCACATGTGATTCACAGAAAATCAAGACCGTACTTAGGAAACCGCATCAGCAACAACACTCAATGCTTTATAGTAATCACATGCCATTGCTTTTACAAACCAATTTCCTAGGAAAATTATATTGATTTATAACAGACACATCAATGCTCAAGTATTTCAGAATCCAACTTTCTGACTAAAAATGGGTTGGAATAAAAGTTCATGAGAAATCAGTTCTCTAACCAACAACAGTAAGGAGATGACAACTTGGCAAGGAACTTCCCTGGCCAGGAGATTGTAGCGGACCAGCAATGAATAAAACCATGTGACGACATCAGCCATAACTGGAGGCTGGGGTAGGCTCTTGATGATGTTAATGCTCCCATAAAAGTTACTAGACATGATTTTTTCTTGGTCAAGATTTCAGCCAAGGATTACATGGATTAGATAGAACGGCTCTTATTTTCTGATTAATGTGTAATTTGTTGGGAGTCTATATATAATTAGTATAGCTATAGATAGATACATATAGATAGATAGATCGATAGATGTATACAAAATTACAAATAAAATACAGTATATTATGTTCTCTCTATCATAGTCATATCAGGTATACTGAATAGTGTACATTAAATCTTGATTATATAGCAATATATGTTTCAAACTGTCACAGTAATTACAGAAACTATACTCCCTGAAATCAATCCATTGATTGCCATGAGCTTCATAGTATTTCAACCTTATCAGATCAAACTAACACATGGTGTGTTATAGAAAATACTTCTAGATCTGACATAAATAGCTGAGTGGCTGAGTGAATAGCTTACTGGAAGCTGGAGAGACTGATCCCAGTAGCGCACACTCCAAAAGTTGATGCTGGTGACTGCATGCATCTTCTGCCCTTTGTAGCAGCCATTTATCTATAGATGCTGCTAAAATCACATCCCTGGTAATGCTCCTTTCCTCAACTCCACCATAATGTACGGATGGTTATGAATATAGTGGTGCAAACCTCTCTGCATCTAAACTTGAGCACACCTTTTGCACGAAACGTTTTCTAAAATACTCCCCACCATTGACATCAAAATCCATAACGTGTTGGTTCATGATCATCTCCACGCGCCTGCCTCTGCTCAGTCTAGGAGATTCAGAAACAAAGAGCACATGAGAGCGTTCTCAACTTCCAATTCCTTTTTTATGTGAACATAATGACCTATACAGTGGTAGTTCTATTAGTGAGAAACTAATAGATGACATGCTCCTTTGCATCAAGTGTTCACCAGTTCATTACTAATGGGATCAATTTATTCTACTGTCCGAAGATGTAAAAAACTATAACCGGATATATGATATATGGCATCCAAGATTGCAGGTGAGTATATTCGGGAATTAATCCTTGGAGTGAACAACTCAATGATAGGACACGATAGAAAACAAATTGAACTCGGACATCATAATAATCTTCACATTTTAGTTGCATCATAATAATCTTCTTCTTCTAGTCTTCTTCTTCTAACTTTCTTCTTTCCCATTTTACAGATTTGCTTAAGATCACAGAAGCTTGGGTTGATGGATTGCTTGTATTTAGTTTTTTTTGACCTTGGGAAACTTGCTACCTATGGATGAAACTGTGTAATATTGATGAAACTATGTATATGTACGGATGAAACTTGCTACTATTGGTAACATGTATTGGATATATGTGTTCATGACTATTGGTAATATGTGTTGAATATGCTATATTGGTCATATAAATATATTTGTGTTTGATTTTCTATGAAAATGAATTGATATAAGAAAAAACAAAATTAAATGGGGCAATATAGTCACTTTGCCATCAGCTGGCAGATGGCAAAGAGGCCACGTGTCATCTACATATAAAATTTGGGCTGGCCTATTTGGGCTTTTTGCCATCTGCCAGCAGATGGCAGAGCTCTTTGCCATGTGCTGGCAGACGGCAAAGCATGCAGCCTTTGCCATCTGCTGGGACCCCGCCAAACGCCCGGCCACTTTGCGGGCTCTTTGCCAGAGCAAAGAGCCTGCAGCCTTTGCCATCTGCTGGCAGACGGCAAAGAGCCTGCAGCCTTTGCCATCTCCGGGCTGACGGCAAAGTATGCCGTTAGCCTTCTAATGGGGCTAACCCCGTTAAGAGGCTTTGCCATCTGCCAGCTGATGGCAAAGCCACAGGCTCTTTGCCATCAGCCAGCAGACGGCAAAGAAGCCTTTTTCGGCAGGTTTTCAGACAAACTGTTTGCCATCTGCTGGCAGATGGCAAAGCCTTTGCCATCAGCCGACCATGCCTTTGCCATCTGCCATGGCAGATGGCAAAGTGCCAGATTCCAGTAGTGCATCCGGTTTATATAGACACCGGAGAGGGCTAGGGTTAAACAGAGTCGGTTACAAGGGAGGAGATCTACATATCCGAATTGCCAAGCTTGCCTTCCATGCCAAGGATAGTTCCATCCGGACACGGGACAAAGTCTTCAATCTTGTATCTTCATAGTCCAACAGTCCGGCCAAAGGACATAGTCCGGCTGTCCGAGGACCCCGTAATCCAGGACTCCCTTAGTAGCCCCCGAACCAGGCTTCAATGAAGATGAGTCCGGCGCGCAAATTGTCTTTGGCATTACAAGGAGGATTCTTCTCAAAATTCTGAGTACCTGTCGAGTATTGTCCGGCTTCCCATGAATGTTGCACTCCTTGGCTTCCGCGCCTAATAATGGCTATCCTCCACATGTCGAGCGAATGCGAGAAGTCGGGGAATTTTTACACTTGCCACCCTAACCATGTAAGTAAATCGTCTATTTAAAGAGGCGGGGATCCTTATATCCAGATCACACCATCCTCCCACAGTGAGTATCCATCGGAGCACGCTCGGAAAAGTCCATCACATCATGGCCGGCCATCGCAGCTCCTCCTCTCGCTCCTGTAGCCCTAAGCCAGGCAATTGGAAGAAGTGTTCCATCCCTCATAGCCAATTAGTAGAGTTACAAACCGAGGGATTCCTCCCTCCAGCGTATATGGTCCCCGTTCGAGCCGGACTCGCGACCTACAATGGCGGGGAGCAAGCGGAGAGCTTTCCCAATCCATCCATGGGGGAGCGGGTATGCCTTGTCCCTTACTTATTAATGGGCTCGGATTTCCAATCAATCCGTTCCTCCGCGGGCTCCTAGAGTTGTACGGCCTCCAGCTGCACAAATTTACTCCCGCCTCCATATTACACATAGCTAGCTACGTTGCCCTTTGCGAGCTGTTTTTGGGTTGTGAAGCTAATTTCAAGCTATGGAAGACGCTATTCTGCCTCGTACCCCGTACACAGGAGGGGTCAATATATCAAGTGGGCGGAGCCGAGATATGGCGCATCGCCAGGACCGGATACCTGTCCGGTACTCCGAAGAAGACATCCGAAGACTGGCCTTCGGAGTGGTTTTATATGGAGGATGTCCCCTTCCGGAACCTTTTCGGATGGGCCTTCCTGAGTTCGACAACGCTCCCTTGAAGAAACGCCACAGCTGGCGCCCTCGGAGCCCCTAGGAGGAAGTTAACGGAGAAGTACTTTACCTGATGGGCCGGATAAAGACGCTGGCCCAATCAGGATTGACAATAATCGAGGTTATGCCAATATGTATAATGCGGGGGGTGCAGCCACTTCAATATCGGGGGCAACCCATGTGGCACTTCAATGGAGAAGACGATGCTACCCGCTACGGTCGTAAGGGACCAGACTCAATCGCTGCTCTAGCGAAATTCTATCCGATTTGTACAAAGGAGAGGAAGAGGAGTTCATCTGCATTAAGCCACGGGATGGATTCTCCATGTACAACCCCCCAAGCTGGGTGAGCTGCTACTTTTTACTCCAAACCTTTCCGCATTCTTCGTCATAAGTATTTACCTTGCCATTTCATAGCAGGGACTGTGAAAACCTGTGAGGGAGGTCCATAGCCCGCCTCCACAACCAGAGGACCTTGACCGGGCCCTCGACCCCGGACTCGTAGAAGATCCGGACACATTTGTGGAGCTTATTGACAGGACGTTCTATCAATTAAGCTGCGACGGTGCCATGGTGGCCATCATCGCCGATTATCCTGGACTACTCCCTGCATCGCATTTAAGTAAAACCAGAGTCCCAACTTTCAAAAAGGATCCCTTTTTCTGCACTTCACCTACCGCACACATGTGGTGTCTTACAGGGAAGGCCCTCGGGACGCCATGTTGAACCCGCAGTGACTCACCAACAAGGGGCACCGAAGCCGGGTAGGCTTAAAAGGAAGGCAGTCAGGACTGAGACGCCATCGCAGAGGTACGAAAAAGAACCCCGCTCCGTGGTTGTCTTCTTTTAAAATATAATAACACCCATGTTTCCTAGTAGGAAAAACGCTCGCCGGACTATATCTGGAGAGGTTGCCGGCCACGCCTCCACCAGTCGGGATCCAGAGCCGGACTTAGAGGCGGACGCTAACATGGGGCCAACACCGAATGTTCCTCCTATAGAGGATGTGGATAGGCTGTCTACTACGAATTCCGAAGTGGAGAGCGCCATGAACCACAGGCGTCGTCGGGCCATACTCCGCGACGCTTGTACATCCGAGCTGCTCAAAATGGTCTTGCCAGAGCCACGGACTAGTATGTAAAGGATATACGGGTAAGAAAATCTGATACTTATGTATACTAGTAGCCCCTAAGACTTGAAACAGTTGACACAGCTGATTTAAGGATCATTATTTGTGTAGGTTCTTATGGATAAGAATACCCAGTTGTCTCGACAGCTGGAAGAGTGCAAAGCCTAGCTACGGGCCGCAGTTGCCGCAATGAAGGAGTCCGAGAAGGCCCCATCTGGTAACACTTGTTTCTATTGCAAAGAATGACATGTACCAGGTAGTATGTGGCATGCATGTAAATCTAACAATAGATTCTGTAGATGATCCCAGGGTTAATCCCGAGGTAGTGCAAGGGGATGAGCAACATGCTCAACGACAGTTAAAGGCTGGAGAGAACGTGCTTAAGCAGGTTAGGCGGGAGAAAAACGATCTCCAAGATGCCAATATCCGGCTGAGTGGTGAACTGAAAGATGTTCGGTCCCAACTTGCTGACTCCATAAAGGAGAATAAGAGGCTTCGACGCGGCGTGTTTAGTAAGTGCTTGAATGAACTTTTTATTCAGTTTGGTGAAGAAACCAGCTAACAGAGTTATATCTGTAGGTATGCTGACGGGTCGTCCCGCAGAGGAAATGCCCGGGTCTGCAGGTGATCTTCTACCAGAGCTCTCACAACTGCACGAACAAGTTCGGCAGGTGATGCAGGGCATCGCCCAAGCCTTGTGGCCATCCGCCTCCCTGCTAGGAGGCATGGGAGAGCTTGTAGAAAAGCTCAAGGGAGCACGGCGGTGCTTCCAATTATGGAAGATATCAGCCTGCTGACAAGGTGCAAGGGAAGCCTGGGCCATGGTGAAGACGCGATATACCAAGGCAGACCCGAACCACATGGGCGAGGTCGGACCTGTGGGGTCTGATGGGAAAGCGATCCCCATCCGTTTGGTGTATGACCAGGTAGAATTAACCACAAAGTATTCCCAACAGGATTGTAGGCTAGACAGCCAGTTGGATGTATAGAAGAAGAATTTAGTCAGTCTAAATGACAGTGTACTTCAAGTGACATATATTGTCCCTAGCCGGGTTGTGAATCATTTGTCATGACAAACCTTTTCGCTTCGACCTCTGGACCCCGACAGTCCGGAGTGTATCCAAATACCCGCTCAGTTATGTAAAAATCGGGGCACCCGTGGAAACCAGGCGTAGGGGTCATAAGTGCTTGAACAGACAAGTACCCAACTAGCTATGTTATATTACATGGATAGTAAGAAACATCTTCCAGGGAGAATAGTTCCGTTAAGGGTTCCTTTCCCTGGGTACGTATGCATTAATGTGCATGTCCGAACTGCGAAAAGAGACGCAGAATATAAACATCTGGGGGCATGTATTACAATAAATAAGAGTCATCTTTTGTTCACAGACCGAATATTCCCTTAAGAATGCCAGCTTCCGTCTTCACCCAGTCTGAGGTACACATCCGGTTGACCCGGCAGTAACAATCGCAGAGGTGCTCCCCTTATGCCCTAGATGAATTAACGGGAACGTAGGGCATAAACACAAGAGCCAGGCAACCCAGCTTGGCCAAAACGTAAGTCATATCGATGCATATAATGGCAAAAAAAGGCACATGTGGAAAAGTAACACATGTGTGGGGCATAGAGCCCAAAAATAGTTATATTAAGCTTCTGTATAAGAAGCCCCCCAAGTATAATGAGCACGGCTAGCACGTCAAGATTTTGTAGTCAAGACACATTTTAGCCTTTTAAGGCCTTGAAGAAAAAGGGAAGAAAGAAAGAAAAGAAAAGACAGATAACGGATATATAAAAAATTGACGGAGGTAAGGAGACGACCATAGAGTTCGGCACTAGGCGTAGAACCTTCGGAGTCTGGCTGCGTTCCATGGATTTGGCTCGAGTCGATTGTCCGACGTGTCTCGCAGACGGTACACTCCCCCGGTCAGAACTTTGTCAATAGTGAAGGGACCTTCCCATTTGGGCTTGAGCTTGTTCTTTTTCTTCTCCAGTAGGCGTAGAACGAGTTCGCCAACGTTATATGTTTTGGCCCGTACTTCTCTGCTTTGATACCGTCGAGCCTGTTGCTGATAGAATGTGGAACGGGCTTTTGCCATGTCGCGCTCCACCTCCAGGGCATCCAAACTGTCCTGCCGATCAAGCTCGACTTCTTTTTCTCCGTACATGCGCACTCGAGGTGAGTCATGAATTATGTCGCAAGGTAGTACCGCCTCTGCACCGTACACCATAAAGAACGGTGTGTATCTGGTAGTTTGATTCGGCGAGGTCCGCAGCCCCCATAGTCATGAATTTATTTGATTTTTAGAGCACTTGTAAACAGAAGTGAAACATTCAATCAAAGCAAAGACAACACACTCAAAAGTTTTTGTCAAACCACATTTTATCATGATTTATTAGCTTAAGTGTTGTGGCATGAAAATCAGGGTGTGACAGACCTACCCCCCCTTACAAGAATCTCATCCCCGAGATTCGCAGACTAGGCGCGGAAAGGGATACATAAACTTGGATCTGGGGTAGTCTTCAAGTCCTCATGTTGCTTCTGCTTCCGTGTGGTGCTCCATTGAACTTGAAGTACTTGATGGTGTGGCTTCGTGTATGACAATCTTCTTGATCCAGGTTGCTAATGGGTAGCTCGCGGTAGGTTAGATTGGGCTAGGGGTCGATGGCTTGGTGGTCGATGCCCTCGTAGAGATTGGGCTAGTTAGGAAGTTGGAAACACTTCTGGGGGTGTGTCGCGTGGAAAACGCTGTGCACATTGGGTAACTGAGGTGGTAACTCCAGCTGGTAACTGTCTTCTCTTCGTCTCGTAACAATCTCAGAGGGGGTTGTTAAATATTGGAGTGAGCTTCTGCTTGACATGGAAATGCTTGGTTCTTCTGAGAGGAATGACCCGTTGGTACACATGGTCTTCGACGCAGGAGTTTACTTCTTCATGATGGCGGTTGGTTTACTTCTTCCCTCTTGACATGGCGGTCTTCTGATGTTCCTTAACCAACTGAATAGCTCTTCTTCTGTCTTCGGGTAGAAAAGTATGTCATCATGTAATGAAGACACCCAAATTGTCCAAGTACTCCGTGATGATTTGTTCACGAGGTACATAAAGTAGGCTGGGGCATTGGTGGTGGTCATGGTTGAGTGTTTGCCAAGGTCTTCTTGACCTAGAACCAAAGCCCGTGGTCATGATCCGACCATGTTGTGGTTTGGTGGGGCTTAAGAGTTTTAGGGATTCTAGGGTGCGAGTGAACGTTTATCATCTTATCATTAAGCACAGTTTCTGAGATGCCAATAGTTGTCTCTAGTCCTTCAAACAAATCCCATTAGATTACCGAAAGAATCATCTCGCATAGGTAAACTCCAATCATTACTCATGCTATTCAAATCCTCATGACTACCAAGAGGAGTCCTAACAAAGCTATACATCTCAACAACCCCCAAACTCATATCTATACAAAAATAAACCATGGGCAGAACGTACAAGCTGCTAAGCTTGAATTAAACATCACAATCCAAGTGCTCAGCCCATTCTTCCAAGGTCCAAGGTAGTGCATCTCTATACTAAGGAAACACGTCGTATGCCACTCCAAGATCTTGTTGCCTTCCTATAAATCAACCCCAACAGTCCATTAACTTCCATCAATAACTACCTAATCCATTAATTCTACAAATCCAATGTCTATGGTGTTGCACACCATCTTCTACTGTCCTATAATCCCCAAATACTTGAAAGGGTTGTCTCTACTATAGTAAGTCCACCAATTTCCATGGTGAAGTAAACTCCAAGGTCAAGCTTATATCAACTCCGACAATTAATCCAATCTCCTAGTTTACCGTCCACCGAGAAACATGGTATCATGATCGAGATCATCAGTCTAAATCCAATTTACTCAAAACCATGTAGACTTACTCACCACCTATACTCCACTAGGCTCACCTATTTAAATCCAAATCTCATGTCCAACGAGAATTCCTACATGTTTCCCCCAAGTCATTTACGTAATATCAACTGTCTCCTATCAATATCCCATGCATGGCTAAGTTAAATCCATATACTTCCAAGAATTCCAGCTTGCGATCATAATTGTCCTACGAAATCCAGTTTACTCAAGGGTAACGAAAGTTATGCTACTCCATCAACATGATCCCACCAAGTTCATCTACCAACATGAAAGCCTCATGATCTACCGAAGTCTCAGATAATTCCTCAAGGTCACTCATATAAACTCATCAAGTCATTTGTCCTGTATTCCTATATCCTCAAATCGGTCTTCCCTGTGGCATCGTCAGTTCTTGTGCTATATTAGGGTGATAATGTGCTTGTTCACTATGTCCACTAGTTCCATAATGGACCCAGTGTTGTGCAAGGTTACTGAGGCTTAACTGGTTCGCTTGCAATTCTGTGGGTTAAGCACATGGTTAAGGACTCGAGCTGGGGTATCTTGTGAAGTCTCGAAGGGTTCTAGGAATGGGTTTCTAGTTTCGAGGGTTAAACATAACTCTACGGGGTTTCACCTGGTCGAGGAGTGTCGTGGTTTTGTCACGGCAGATGTCCTCATGAAAGGACTTAGTCGTGGAGCCATCGTAACGGGTTAGCTTAAAGGGGTTAAAGCGAACAAGGGACGCAAGAGAGTTTTATACTAGTTTGGCCCCTTACGATGAAGGTAAAATCCTATGTCTAGTTGTGATGGAACTGATGGGGTTCGATGAATAGGGAGCAAATACGCTTTGCCTGGCTCTCGAGTTATTGTGTGTTGTTCGGAACCGCTGCCGGGTCGTCCCCTTATATACATGGGTTGACGCCCGTCAGTTTACAGAGTCCCGAGGCCGGTTCATAAACTTGTCCGGCTCGGTCTCCGCTCTTTCTACCTTACAATGCAAGTTACATATCAATACCGGTTTATAGCTACATGCCTTAAACCGGTTCTGGGCCCTGGGCCTTTACACAATGTCTCCATCTGTCTTCATGGGCTTCAAGTATAATGAACTACTGATAATGTTAACCCGGCCTCTCCTGGCCGGTTTACGCCCAGTAGTAATATCCCCAACATTAGGCCCCAGACTGTTTTGAACCGGTTCATGTCATACCTCAAGAAAACTTCGTCTTCAACATCTTCACAAAATTTTGTAAACCACCGTGACGTCATCTTCCCAGGCCGTGGTAAACCGTCGTGACGTCATCTATTATTAAAAACTGAGTATGACACATCTTCATTAATGGATCTCCGACAATCGAGGCGACAGCTCCGCCTTATCTCCAAATTTCTGGCTCCTCGATTTTCGCGCCTGACACTTATCCCTTGCCTTTATAAATAGGGCCGAGGGGTCATTTTCAGCTTTCCCCCTCGTGCCTCTTCGCGTCATCGTCTTCCTCGCGCCGCTCAACCTCTGGAGCTCCGCCGCCACCGTCGACTGTCGCCTCTGCTTCAACTTTGGCCGCTGCATCAACCTGAACGCACCAGAGAACTGCGGTGCTTCTCCGCTCCTTCATCAGTACTGGTAAGCTCTCTGCTCTTCCGCCATGGATCTGTTCTAGGGTTTCGGTGTTCTTTGGTGTTCATCGGTGTTCATTGCTTGCATAGTAACTTTTTATTCCAAACCTTGATGTTCATCCTGTTCAATGATAGCCGTAGCCCTTCTTTTCCATCTAATGCACCTCGTTAAAATAGTAGATCCCATCTGAACCTTCATCCAATGTTTCGGTACTGCTTCTTAGGTCTGAATATATTTTCCTTTTCTGATATGCGGCAAATCCAAAATTGTAATACCAACTTGTGAAATCTGTTTTCCTTCACTTATACATCTGTAGACTTGTATCTTCAATGTCAGACTAGGCGGTTTAACTTTTCGAAAAATGACGACCCGGTATATACCATTAGTCCCCTTGTTGAACCGCCAATGTACTTGAACTTATAGCCTTTGTTTAGTAAACTCCGGTTTATGGTTAACCAACTCCGGTTTAACAACATGCTTTCATCCTTGTACCTCCGCATTGTTGTCCAGTGTAAATCATAAACCGGTAATTATCATGTTGTAGATCATTCATTGCCATGGCCAAGCAAGTGTATGAATGCAACTGGGTCCCTTCTCGAGTAACTGAAGAACAGTTAGACAAACTTATCAAAACGGGCGCTTTAACCCAGAAAGATATCATTCACTGGAGGGTCCGTGGCCCGGAATGTCCTCCTACACCCAAGGACGGAGAGGTTGTTGTATTTGCTGACCACTTATGCCGGGGTTCCAATCCTCCCGGTTCAAAAAATTTCCGGGATGTAGTGGCCAGCTTTCAACTGCGCCCACAAGACATTGGTCCTAACTCTGTGACCAACATCTGCCACTTCCAAGTTTTTTGTTAGGTTTACCTTCAAGAGGAACCCACAGTAGAACTATTCAGGGATTTCTTTCACCTAAACAGTCGCACAGAGTTCAAAGACAGACCCAACACAGAATTGGGTGGAATGGCGGTTCAGAAAAGAAAAGAAGTCACTTTTCCTCATCCCAGTCTCCACAGTCACCCCGAAGAGTGGAACCAGACCTGGTTTTATTGCAAGGACACGTCTCCACTGATGAAACCCCCCTGCCGGGTTACCGTCCAGAACGTCTGAGCAACACACATCCTCTTCCTCAAAGGCTGACCGCAAAAGAAAGGGCCAAATATGCTCCTCAACTATCAAAGCTCAGGGCCTTTATAGTAAATGGTTCGACAGGAGTTGATCTTGCACGCTGCTGGATAAGCTGCAGCGTTTTGCCCTTAAGCCGGCGCCCCGGTTTGATGTGTGAGTATACAGGTAACTTGAAGGATGCTCAGCGGCACATTGACATTCAGCTTACAGATGACGAAGTCACTGAAGCTCTAAAAAAGATGTTGAATGAAACGGAGGATGTGTGTGCCCAAACCGGACTACTCCCTTTCTGCACCACCAACAGACTGCTAGTTGTAAGAATCATATAACTTGTTTATCTGAAATTGCTTCTGTCCCAATATTCTCTGAAAGTGTGATTATTTTCTTGACAGGGCGATGATCCATTCTGGAACAAGAAACCCCCGCAAGACAAACCGGTGAAGCCAACTCGTCAAAAAACTAAAGTTGTGAAGAACTGCACCTTCCGATCCACCAGCTGACGATGATGTGGGTAACTTGGAACTAGAGTAGAGCTTGACTCACTTGGTTCATTTTTCGTTCGCCTTATTGATGAAGATTATGGTCAGGACGATGCTGAGACCAGCCAGGCCGAAGATGTAGAGGCCATTACTCTTTCCTCCGATTCAAATCCTCTGCCGACACAAAAAATTTGTCGAGCAAACCGGAAAGTTAAATTTTCTCATCCTCTTGCTTACTTGGATCTAAAGTTTCTTGTGAAGACACAACAGCACGAGGCTCACCGCACAACCCGGCATAGCGGCCAGGTAGTTACCTCCGCCAGTTTAGCGAATAGTCCGGTTCAGAAACGCCGATCAGAGGTCTCTTATTCACTTGACATTTCATGCCCCAAAGCGGGTTGTTTTCGTCAACCTCTTAATCCGTCTGACTCAAATTATCAGGGCACTTCTCATTCATCCTCTGGCGAGTAGTCTGCCACAAAACTTCCACCACTTAAAACAGTGTTTGGGTGAGCCATACTCTTACTTATATCCTTGATATGTTACTTAATATATACTGTACTGATCCTTATTTTTATTTTTCTCATGGCCAATCCCAGACCCAGCAAGAAGGCTCGTCTGAATAAACTGACAGAGGAAGACGCGGCTGCTGGACCGGAGAAAACTACAGATCCTGAAGAGGCCAACATTGATGATATGTTGAATGATCCACCGCCTCAAGATCATGACTTCGTTGCTGAACAGGCAGAAGTTAATGCAACCGGCCATGCCGACCAACCAACAAGCCCTATCCGGACTGACAAGCCGGTCAGTCCAGCAAAAAATACTGACAAACCGGCAACTCCAGTACGAGCTGTTGAGGAGAAGGATGATGACGTTCTGATTACTGGCATTGGCCATACAAACCCATGAAATCATGTCGCTTTGTCAAGGCATACCGCCAAAGAGGAATTCTCTTCAATTGGCAAAGGCAAATGGAATGCCAATCTGTCCACTTACGCCCATTTGAACGCTCAAGAAGTTCATTCCGGCTACCTGAACCGTCTATATACCAGTCGTGACTATGAAGCCGACTTGGTAAATATGATGAAGGAGCGATATGAGGTAACTCCACAAATGTTTTTTCCCTTATGTTTAATTTCGGTTTATCAACTTCAGTAGCCCCCAAGTGATGGTTTAAGATATCAATCCAAACCGATACTTAGTAAAAAAAATTACGGTTTGCAACAATGCATCTGAACTTCACTGAAGTAGCCCCCAAGTGCTGGTTTAACTTTATGAAGATGAACCTGGGCTATGTAGAAAAAAATTCCTGTATCAACATTCTTTGAGAAAATATCCATTAGCCCCCAAGTGCCAAGTTGAATACTTGTATTATGCTTGGGACTTGTAGAAAATGTATGATGAAGAGCAAATATGCATTAGCCCCCAAGGTATCTAGGGCATAACTTGTTATGTTCTTGGTACTTCAAGTATGTACTGTCACCTCATCATACGAGTGTCTCTTTGTAGGCTAAGCTGAGCAAGAAAGAGAGCCAAACCGCTGATCTGCACACTACTAGAAAAAGGGCTATAGATGATGTGGCCACTAATGGCGCACCAGACATGTGGTGTGCCATTAGTATATACTAATGGCGCACCATGTGTTGGTGCGCCATTAGTGTCCAAATACTAATGGCGCACCACATCCACGGTGCGCCATTAGTACCAATTTTTTTCCATTTTTTTTCAAAACTAGTAATGGCA
Organism: Triticum urartu; assembly: GCF_003073215.2. Lineage (NCBI taxonomy): Eukaryota > Viridiplantae > Streptophyta > Magnoliopsida > Poales > Poaceae > Triticum > Triticum urartu. The sequence continues at coordinate 16,074 of NW_024119643.1, forward strand.
CACCAGTGGATAGTGCGCCATTACTAGTTAAACTAGTAATGGCGCACCAGTGGATAGTGCGCCATTACTAGTTAAACTAGTAATGGCGCACCAGTGGATAGTGCGCCATTACTAGTTAAACTAGTAATGGCGCACCACATCCACGGTGCGCCATTACTAACTTTGACCAAAAATTCCACCGAATGCACCCCCCCATGGACCGCCTTTTTAGTTTAAAAAAATAAAAGAAAATAAGTTTCCTTGTGATATGTGCTCTAGTTGTTGGGAAAATTTACAAATATGAATTTCGACTTTATTTGCAAAATCTCTCTGTAATTTGTAAAATGGGCATAACTTTTGCATACGAACTCGGATTAAAAAGTTTTATATATGAAAAATCATCTACTCGAAAAGTTACATCCGAATTTAATCGGGGGAACCCCGTTAAACATTTTCAAAATCCCCAAAAACCTAACAGAAAAAAGTTACATGGCTTTTAAGATCTAGAGGGGAAAAATGGAAAAAATTTCAAACTTACTAGTGGCGCACCGTTTGCTAGGTGCGCCACTAGTAACAGAAAAAAAATTGGTTTCGAAAAAAATTGAATTATTTTTCAAAATATGATACGTAATATGACTGGGAAGTTTGAAATAGTTTTTCAAAATTTCATCATACTCATGAACATGAACAAAGTCCTAGACATCAGCAAGGTTTAATAGGATTGATATGATAGATATATCAACAAGTGCCTGTGAAGTGAGGTGGTGCTGGGGTTGGTTAGAACTACGAAGTTAAGCGTGCTCGGGATGGAGTAGTGTGAGGATGGGTGACCTTCCGGGAAGTTTGACCACAGAGTGTAATTTGACCTGAGATTAAGCATATTGACCCGATATTAAGCCATAGTGACCCAGTGGTTGCCATTAGTAAAAAATACTAGTGGCGTGATACTAATGGCGCACTACTAGGCAAAACTGGTGCACCATTAGTAGGCCTTTTCCTAGTAGTGGCAGGAGAACCTGAAATCGCAACAAGCTGAAACCTCCAAGGCGAAAGAAGAATTGACCAGCGCTCTAGGCACTATGGAGAAACTGAAAGAAGACCTTAACAAGGAGCGGATGGATTGGGAGAATGAAAAATCCGATTTGATCAAAAGGGCTGAGAAAGCAGAGGCCGCTCTTAAACCGGTGGTTGATGAACAGACCAGCGTAAAGCGGTAGGTTCATGCCATGACTACAGCTGTGTTTGGTAAGCATCCTTGACTCCCGATTTGACCATATCCTTTCATGTAGTTGCCGGTTTACTAATCCTTGCAATGATACAGGAACTCGTATTAGCCACTTGGGATCGGATGTTCGGAAGAAGTTAAAGGCGACCTACACTCTGATAGAGCAACTGTATACCGGCGCACAACGGATCATCTACACTGCTTCCCACAACAATCAGCCTCCCACTTTGATCAAGGATACCATTGAAAGGTTATCTATGCTTCCTGCCCGAGTAGACGAGCTAAAAAAGTCTGCCACTAGAACGGGCGCTTTGGCCGCACTAATCCGGAAAAAAGCAAAGGTGCCTGACTTTGATCCTGTTGGAGCGGCCCAAGGCTATCCCAGTTTGAAGGAAGACGGAATAGAATTTAGCGAAGATGATCTCCAAATCATAAACCGGGAAGTACGCCCACTAGCTTGTCAACTGGTTGAAGAAGCGGATCTTTCCCACTATCAAGCAAACTATGATGACAAGAACAAACGGGTTGCTGCGCCGATTCCTGAAGCTCAAAATCTTATTCCACCAATCCGTAAGCACACTTATGCCCCTGACATTGAACCGTCCACGTTGATAAGTGATGAAGCAGTATTCCAAGCCCTAACTGGGATCGACTGGGCAACTGTTGATTTCCAGCCGCTAGGTAGAACAGAGGAAGTTGAACCGGCGCGAGATGATCCGCAATCGTCAGGCCAAGCTGGTGACCAACCATGAACCGGAGGCCGGTTTAATCTTCCACATGCTGCAACATGTATTTGAGAAAACAATTATCCTTTTGGGCACTGGAAAGCCTTGTAATAGGCTTAGTTAAAATACTTGTTCTCATATGCCTTCGCGCATATTTATCTGCAATTGATGCTTGCTTGATTCGTCCTACGTAAGATATGATATCCATATTCCTTTGTTCAAGCTGTTCCTGCAGACAAGAAACTTAAAGCGCCCTGGCGGTTTACCGCCGGGCAGGTCATGATACCCATATATATATGACCAAGGATTATAACCTAGGTTGTGAAATATAACCAAATATGGAAATATATAATACCTGCAACCTTTAGGCATGATGTTGGCTGACCAATCCAACCCTTGGAGGAGAAATAACTCTTGTTTATATAAGGCCGGTTTATAGTAAACCGTTCCGGGTTATGATAAACACCGGTTTAATCCATACTGGGATTTCGATTCAAAACCAGACCGGGCTGATAGTCTCCGGATTATGATTTGATCATGTAATGTCAATTTGTAATTGGCAGTCTAACCGTGTTGATAACACCGGTTTAAAAAACATCATAAATCTTATCAAAAGAGAGCAAAATTCAATCAAATGCAAAGAAAACCGTTGTAGTCGAGGCTTTTCACGGGCTGCCAGGCCCCAAATTCAAGGCATTTCATGGGCTGCCAGGCCACTGAGTTAAACCATTTTTGCAAAGCCTTTTAAGATGGTCCGCAATCCTTAGCCAATCATTGTTTTAACTTGACAAGTTCAGGGTCTGTATTTTAGAGTAACTTGTCAAAGTTCGAATGGTCATACCAGGTTTACCTGGGCGGCGTGACTTACTTAAAGAGGCAGGTTAACCCGGGGTCTTAGGTGTATACACCAGGCTTCCAAGCCACGGCTTGATAGCCCAATTACAAGCATTGATTCTAAGTTCGTTGCGATAGCAAAGAATCCCCAAGTAATGTTTTGAGAAGTGCTCAGTGGGTGCCTATGTTTGAGTTGTTGTTTTCACAACACTCTCTTCTGCCCTGGCTTAATTTGGCTTTAAGCCGATCAAGAGGTGTGACTGTGGTTAAGAGACAACCAAGCCCCCAAGTGATGTTGTGGCATTATGCCGATCAAGAGGTGTACCTATGGTTTGAATACGACCAAGCCCCCATGTGATGTGATAGAAAGCTTTATCAAGCTAAATCAAGGTGTAAACCAGACGCCGTTTTAGAAACAGAAGCTCCATGTAACCACACATGATGGAAGAAAACAACGGATACCCCGCTTTAACTGAGGTTCCGGTTTATTGTATTGATCATAATATATACATTGTCATAATATGTACATAAGCAGAGCCTATAGCTCAAGTATAGTAGGGCCGAAGATGAGCAATGTTCCATAGCCGGTTGGTCTCCTCCTCTGATTTACGTGAGTCTTTGCGCTCTCGAACATCGATTAGGTAGTACGACCCATTGTGCAGATTCTTGCTGACCACAAAAGGTCCTTCCCAAGGGGGGGATAACTTGTGCATATCCGTCTAATCCTGGATGAGCCGAAGCACAAAATCTCCTTCTTGAAAGGTTCTGGTTCTAACCCGGCGGCTATGATAGTGACGCAGATCTTGCTGATAAATCACCGAACGGGCTGCCGCTATGTCACGCTCCTCATCTAACAGGACAAGAGCCTCTTGCCATGCCTTCTCATTGTCAGCTTCAACATATGCCGCTACACGAGGTGAGTCATGACGTATGTCACTAGGAAGAACCGCCTCTACTCCATAAACCACGAAGAACAGCGTGTATCCTGTTGACCTGTTGGGTGTGGTGTTGATGCTCCATAACACAGAAGGTAGCTCCTCAACCCAACAACCCTGCGTCGGTTGCAAAGGAACCATAAGCCGGGGTTTGATGCCTCTCAAGATCTCTTGATTGGCCCTCTCCTCTTGACCATTGGACTGTGGGTGAGCCACTGATGACACGTCAAGCCAGATGTGCTCACGTTGACAGAACTCCTTCATGGAACCCTTTGACAGATTGGTACCATTGTCTGTTATAATGCTGTGTGGAAAACCAAACCGGAAGATCACCTTTTTTATGAATTGAACCGCCATGGCCGCATCACACTTACTGACTGGCTCTGCCTCCACCCACTTTGTGAACTCGTCAACTACCACCAAAAGGTGGGTCTTCTTGTCCTTGGACCTCTTGAAAGGCCCAACCATATCCAGCCCCCAAGTCGCAAACGGCCAAGTGATTGGAATCATCCTCAATTCTTGAGCCGGTACATGAGCGCGCCTTGAAAATTTCTGACAGCCATCACATCGTCTGACTAAGTCCTCGACATCAACATGAGCTGTCAACCAATAGAAACCATGACGAAACGCCTTGGCCACCAAAGATTTTGAACCGGCGTGGTGACCACAGTCTCCTTCATGGATTTCACGCAAAATTTCACAGCCTTCTTCAGGAGACACACAACGTTGAAACGCCCTTGTCACACTGCAATGATGCAATTCTCCATTGATAATGGTCATGGACTTGGACCGCCGGATTATCTGCCTGGCCAGAGTCTCATCCTCTGGTAACTCACCCTGGTTCATATACGCCAGATAGGAAACCGTCCAATCCGGGATAACATGAAGAGCCGCCACCAACTGAGCTTCCGGGTCAGGAATAGCCAGATCCTCTTCACTAGGGAGCTTGATGGATGGATTATGTAGAACATCCAAGAAGACATTAGGCGGAACCGGTTTACGTTGGGAACCCAGGCGTCTTAAAGCATCCGCCGCTTCGTTCTTCCGACGGTCCACATGATCCACCTGATAACCTTTAGAGTGACCTGCAACAATATCCACCTCACGATGATATGCTGCCATGAGTGGGTCTTTGGAATCCCAAGTGCCAGATACTTGTTGAGCCACCAGGTCCGAGTCACCGAAGAAGCACTTAACTCGGCTCAGGTTCGTCTCCTTAGCCATACGAAGACCATGGAGTAAGGCCTCATATTCAGCTGCATTGTTAGTGCAAGGGAACATTAAACGGAAAACATAACAAAACTTATCACCTCGCGGGGAAGTTAATATGACTCCAACCCCCGAGCCCTCCAATTGCCTGGACCCATCAAAATGAATAGTCCAATAAGTGTGATCCGGCTTCTCTTCTGGTGCTTGTAGTTTCGTCCAATCGTTGATGAAATCCACAAGTGCCTGAGATTTGATCGCCATTCGGGGTATGTATTTCAACCTGTGAGACCCGAGCTCGATAGCCCACTTGGCAATCTGGCCAAGTGCTTCCCTGTTTGGATTATATCTCCCAAAGGAGCAGAGCTGACCACCGTGATGGGATGACCTTGGAAATATTGCTTGAGCTTCCGGCTTGCCATGACAACCCCATATACCAGCTTCTGCTAGTGCGGGTACCTCCGCTTGGACTCAATAAGTACCTCGCTGATATAATAAACTGAACCGGATATTCCTTTCCTGCTTCCTTGCACTCCATCACAATAGCCAGACTGACTGCTCGAGCATTAGCTGCCACATATAGCAACAATGGCTCTTTGTCAACCAGAGCAGCAAGAACCGGTGGGTTAGCCAGCTACCGCTTTAAGTCCTCAAATGCCTCATCTACGACAGAGCTCCAGACGAAGTTATCTGTTTTCTTCAGCATCTGATACAAAGGAATGCCCTTCTCGCCAAGGCGGCTAATAAACCGGCTCAACGCGGCAATCCGGCCTGCCAAGCTGAAAGCACAAGTGCTCCCTAGGTGGTTTTGATAATTGATGACAACATATCTCTTGTTGGACTAACATTTCTATCTAGCATGTTTCAGATAAGTTCAACAATGGAGTGGCATGGACTAAAGGTTGTGGGAACTCCTTCAAGATGCTAAGGACAAAGGATTGGCTAAAGCTTAAAGCTCAAGACTCTTCATTTTACATTTTAGTGATCCAAGATCACATTGAGTCCATAGGAAAAGCCAATACTATCAAGGAGGGATGAGGTGTTGCTTAATGAGCCTCTTGCTTCATGTGCTTAATGATATGCTCCAAAACCCTCAACTACTTTCCCATATCCACATATGACCTAAACCCTAAGCCAAACCCGGTCCTATCGATTCTTCCTATCCGGCACCACCGAGTTTCACTTGTCATTAGCCACTGCCAAACCCTA
>NW_024119644.1:0-11136 GCF_003073215.2 Triticum urartu
GCTGCGGTCAAAATCCTCCACCAGACGCCGTTCTCCCTCCAACACAACCAGGCGTCCGCACCAACCCCACCGTCGGCGCATCTTCCTCTATCGCCTCCCCGCTCATCATCCTGAAGTCCACCTCTGTCAAAGCTGTCGTTCAAGTACTGATTCCATGCCAAAGTCTGTTTTTTTAGTTCTGTACTTCGTGTGACACTGACACTGCTCTCAAATTAGTTCTGTGATGAACAAGAAAGGAGTGCCTGAAGATACATGTGAGTTGTCGTATCATCTCAAGGGGCAGAAGAAAAGCAGCTAGCTAGGAGCATCTTAATTACTCATCTGGAGATTGGAGGAGAAAAATTAACTAGCTAGGAGCAAAACAACGGGTGCTTTCGCTGCCTCCGCTACCTCGTGCTATAGCCATGGCCCCTCTCGCGTCATCACTGCGGTGACAGAGAGGATCAGAGGATGTGGGGGGAGGTGGTCATGAAGATTGAAGATGTAGCAGTTCGGGCTATGAAAAACTGGCAGGTCGAGAGATTCCTCCTTCGCCCGCAGGGATGCTGGCCACTGCATCAAGGAGCGATGGCCTCCCCGGCCTGCGGCTTTCACTCACCACCACGTGGCCGCGCTGCAGCCACTGTTGTACACTGATTTGGGAGGATACCCGCCATTAAAGGCCGACTCAGCTTGTCCCCAAGCTCACAACATCTGCCCTCGTGGTCCGCCTCATCTTCCTACAATGCACAAGGTCCGCGGCCAAAACGGGGCGAGCTGATGCAGCCGTACTACTACTAATGCGATTCAGTGAAGAAGGGATATTAAGAACAAAGTTCAGAGATCCCTCTGCTGAAATTTCAGAAAAACAGAGAGACAAAGTTCAGAGATCCCTTTGCTGAATATTAGCATGCGATACAAACTTGACTTCTATCAGACAACAAAAAAATGTGTCGGCGTATAGGTGGCAGTGGCTCCATTTCTCACAGAATCTACAGGGGATCCCTTCTTGCTATGTCAAGCAATTCACTTGCTGTAAAAAATCCCGTATCCTATATTTTGGAGCCTCATGACACACACTAGTTTACATTCTTCACCGATGCATCGCTTTTCTCTGGAGTTGAAAGACAGGGAAGTTCATCCTAGCAGACTATGTGGTTCAGTGTGTATATTAAATGAAGGAAAAAGAAATAGCAAGTGTCCAGCAGCATCAGTGTGTGGCTGCCTATAATTCTTCTCTGTGTGTGTGCGCACGCACTGCACACGAGCATGAGTAAGAGGTAAAAATGGAGGCGCCCGGGGCCAGAACCTGGTGGAGTAGACCGGCCAGAGTAGTCGGGTGAGGCCATGGCATCTGACCGCAGACGACGATGAATCAGCGACGTTGTAGCTTGCTGTCGTTGGGTGCGTGACATTCTGTTGGTGTGTCGCGTGAGTGGTGAGTGTGTGCGTCGTACTAGTAATATGTGCAGGGTGCATGCATGTACGAGTGCACATGCGTATTGTCACACACGAAGTCAAAAAAAGTTACAGATTTAGTACACGACTCCTATGCACCACAGCTCTTCGTGTTTATGCCCCAAAAGGAGAATACTACATTTATACTAAGCAAGAAAAAAACACAGACACATTTTGTCAGGTTTTATTTTTGAGCTAAACACATTTTGTCAGGTATTCACCTTATTTGATGTTCATTTATTTGTACTTATGCATGTATAGAACCAAGCCCATCTAATTTATATTTTTTAAATTTTCATTTATATCGTATAAAACCAGAGAGTACATGAAGGAATAGTACGTCATTCAATATGTTTTTAACGCAAAAACAATAAATTACAAAAAGGAAGAAATTCAACCACTAATAAGAGGGGAGTCCATGAATAAAAAAATAGGGGGTTAAAAGAAACGAAAAGGGAATTCAACAAAATCATGAGAAGTATGCGGTACAAATGTTTGGAAATTTAGAGATGGACAAATAGAGGAATTGAGAGAAGAGTTCATTTTTAATGGATTTTCCCCGTTTTGAAAAAACCTAGAGGTTTAAATTTCAATAAATAAGAAAATTCAATGTTTATTAAAACCCCAAGAAGGTCAAATAAAAAAATAGAGCAGTTCCAAAACTATATAAAAAACTTGTCCCTTCTCTCTGAAAAAAACTAGAAGTTCAAATTTAAATAACAGAACGGTTCAATGTTTATTACAAAACCAAGAAGTCCAAATTACAAAAATAGAGCAGTTCAATATTTATAACAAACTCAGAAATAAAAAGAAGAAGTTCAAATTAAAGTAATGGAGTAGTTCAATGTATACGGGAAACTGAAAATTCTTTCTGTTCCTAGAAAAATTAAAGTATGAAGTTCAATTTTATTTAAAAATGTATGATGCTTAAAATTATTTAAAGACAATATTTTTTCCTAAAGAATAAAACTAAGAAGTTCAAATTAAAATAACAGAGAAGTTTGAAGTTTATAAAAAAAACTCAGATTTTTTTCTCGTTACAAAAGAATTAAATGAAGAAGTTCAAACTAAAAATAAAAGGAACAATCAAATGACTTTCCCGTTACTAAAGATCATCAATAAAAAAGAACAAACTAAAGGTTACTAAAGGGAACAAACAAGGCGTTAATATTAAAAAAATGGAGTAGTTGAAAATTTATAAAATAAGAAATGTATTTTCCCCATTTGTGAAAAGACCCCCGAAAGTTCAAATTAAACCAACGAAGTGGTTCAATGTTTACTAGAAGCTCGAATTTTTAGTGGCTTCTAAAGAATAAAATCAAGAAGTTCAAGTCAAAATGACGAAGAAGTTCAATTTTAAAAAGCACAGCAGTTTGATATTTATTTGAAAACTTGATTTCTTCGGTTACTAAAGAATAAGACCAATAAGATCTATTCGAAATAACAAAGAATTCGATGTTTCTAATAAAACTCCAATTTTCACATTCCTAAAAAGCACAGAAAGAAGTTGAAAAAAAAGTTAGAGAGGTCTGATGTCTATAAAAAACTTAGATTTTTTCGTTACTAAAGTGAAATATGGAGAAGTTCAAATTGACAACAGACGGAAGTTCAGGTACTGCATGGTGTGTCTTTTGTATGAGAAAATAAGAGTAAAAAGGCGAAGTCCGAAAATTTTGTTGCTAGAAGTTCAAGTGCATAGACCAGGAAAGTTCAAAAAGTTCCTCCTGTTCAACAAGTTTCCACATCGAAAGCTCAAATTAAAATAACAAAAATAGTTTAGAAAAATAATTAGAAAAAGAATGTGTAGGGGGTCCAATATTTATGACAAAACTAGGATATTTTGATGCTAAAAGAAATAAACCAAGAAGTCCAAATTATAAAAAAGAGAAGTTCAATATTTATAAAAAGAACACAGGTTTTCTTCGTTACTAAAGAATAAAATTAAATAAGTTCAAATTAAAATAAAAGGAGTAGTTTGATGTCTATGGAAAACTCAAATTCTTTCCATTTCTAGGAAAAATAAAAGTATGAGGTTCAATTTTTAAAAATTGTTTGATGCTTATTTGAAAACATATTCTTTTCTAAGAAGACGACTGAGAAGTTCAATTTGAAATAACAGAGAAATTTGAATTATATAAAAAAAACTTAGATTTGCTGCAAGAAGTTCACGTGCACCTCCGTGCACGGTTTTGAATTTATATTGCGGGACATTTGACCTCCAGTTACATGTTTTAAAATGGCAAAAAATGACGTTCGACCTTCAATTGTGTGTAATTTGACGTATAAACATAAATGTGAAAGAAGTTCATAGTGAAAACAGCGAGAAGTTCAAGTACTGCAAGTTATGCTTTTCATGTGACAATAAAAGTATAGAAAAATAAAAGCTTAAAAGGTTTGTTGACAGAAGTTCAAGTGCTCTGTCCCGGGAAGTTCAAAAATTCTTGCGAGAGAGGTTCACCTTGTATTTCCATGTTCAAGAAAACAAAAAAGAAATTGTTTTTTTTGCGTTTTAAAATAATTCTCTCAATCCACAAAGAAGTTCAGTTATTATTTGGGAGCAATTTGATTTCAAAAAGAAAATAAAAATTCAAATTATAAAAATGGAAAAAGTTCATGTACTACATGGTGTGTGTTTAATATGAGAAAAATGAATTAAAAAGCAAGGTCTAATTTTGTTGTTGTTATAAGTTCAAATCCTCGGTCGGAGAAAGTTAAAAAAAATACTACGAGAGAGGTTAGTACAAAAGGAATATCATTTGTGTAACACTGACGAATGGATGAGAAAATCACAAACGAAAATACGTCACAGAAGTTCAACGTGAAAACAGCAAGAAGTTCAACTACTACGCTGAATGAATTTTAGATGAAAAACTTTTAAAATCGTCGCGAGTATGAAAAGATGATCAACACGGGAAACTTGCGTGTTTACAGCAGCTTTCCATCGGTATATCACATGCTCAATTCCGGTGCATGGATGGAGAGCTACTTGAAGTGGATGGAGATCTACGAAAAAAACACGTGAAAAACAGAGTGAAGTTCAAGCACACACGCTGAGAAGTTCAAGTTCTTCACGTGGTGCATATTTGAAGAATCTGTTTCGCGATAAAGGCAGAATGCATGATCTCGTCGTTTTCGAAATTACTTGAAAACGGCCAGGATTCAGAGAAAACCATCAACACGAAAAAGTTTCAAATTTTCCATAGCTTTTCAGTGGTATATTATTTGCCCCATTCCGATAAAGTTTGTAGAAATTACGGCAAAAATACGTTTTTAACCATTTTCAAACCTGACATAAAACCGTAATGAATTAGGAGAAACAATATATACAAAAAAGTTTCGCATTTCTTCAAGATTTCCAACGCCATATCATTTGCTGCATTTGGACGCACGGTTAAAAAATTAGCTAAAAAAATACGAACTCGGTGGAACTTGTACCGTTTTCTAAATTACTTTTAAACCGTTCAAAATTAGAAAAAACTTTCAACATGAAAAAGTAGTGCATTTTCACAAGCTTTCCAACGCCATATCATTTGCCTCAATTGGATTAGCCGTTTAGAAATTACATTGAAAATACGAACTCGACTGTTCGGTTTGCGAAATTTTACGATTTTTCAAATTACTCTTTATCCATAGTGAATTAGAGAAACTTTCAACATGTGGAAGGAGCGGTTTTGCAGCAGCTTTCCAATGCCAAATTATTTGCCTCATTCCAATAAACGGTTTAGAAATGCGATCAAAAATATGATTCACGTTTTTGTACGAAGAAAAAACGGTTTTCAAAACTGCTCTTAAACCGCTCACATTTTGCCAAAATTTTAACTTGGGTCATGATACTGGTGTCCATAGCTTTTCAACGGTATATCGCAAGCCCCATTTGGACACCTTTTAGCTGAAGTTCAACCTAGTACTCGGGGAAGGTCAGGCGCGTTACTCGGGAAGTTCATGTTGTGATCAGAATATTATTCTGATCCCGTGATCAGAATAGTGTTTATATATATATGTATATATATATATATATATAGACAAGGCAACCACATCTTGTATTACTTACCTTTGTTCTCCTCGAGCTGCCTCTTGGCAAGGCCGAGTTCTTTCTCGGACCGCTCGAGGTTCTGCTTCAGTGCGGCGACCTCCACAGTCAGTGCGGCAGAGGTCAGCAGCGAAGCCTGCATACGCATATAGACATACTTATATTCCCCTCTTCCATAAATGGACATGGGGGAAGGAAAGGGGGGTTGGCTACCTTAGGGTACCTTCCCCTTCCTTCCCTCCCTTCCTTGGCATGTGGGAAGGGGTGGAGGGGCGTGCCAACCCCTTTGTGGGATGGTGTGCTCCCCCCCCTTTGGCCCATAAGGCCCACCACTTACCGGTGGCCTCCCGGTACCCCTTCTAGCACTTCGATGAATACCCAATTCATTCTGAAACCTTTCTGGTGACCAAATAGCATCGTCCTATATATCAATCTTTACCTCCAGATCATATCTGATCTCCTCGTCATGTCCACGATCTCATCCAGGACTCCGAACAACATTCAGTCACCAACTCACATAACTCATATAGTACTATATCACCAACGAATGTTAAGCATGCGGACCCTACGGGTTCAAGAATGATGTAGACACGACCGAGAGCCTCTTCAGTCAATAACCAATAGCTGGACCTGGATGCCCATATTGGTTCCTACATATTCTACGAAGGTCTTTATCGGTCGAAGCTTTATGACAACATACGTAATTCCCTTTGTCTATCGGTATGTTACTTACCCGAGATTCGATCGTCGGTATCTTCATACGTAGTTCAATCTTGTTACTGGCAAGTCTCTTTACTCGTTTCGTAACACATCATCTCGTAACTAACTCCTTAGTCACTTTGCTTGCAAGCTTCTTGTGATGTTGTATCACCGAGAGGGCCCAGAGATACCTCTTCGATATATGGACTAACAAATCCCAATCTTAATTCATGCCAACTCAACAAACACCTTCGGAGATACCTGTAAATCATCTTTATGTTCACCCAGTTACATTGTGACGTTTGATATCACACAAGGTATTCCTCCGGTATCCGGGAGTTACATGATCTCATGGTCGAAGGAACATGTATTTGACATTAAGAAAGCAGTACCAATAAATTGAATGATCATAAGCTATGCTAACGGTTGGGTCTTGTCCATCACATCATTCTCCTAATGATATGATCCCGTTATCAAATGACAACTCATGTCTATGGTTAGGAAACCTTAACCATCTTTGATCAACAAGCTAGTCTAGTAGAGTCTCACTAGGGACACGGTATTTGTTTATGTATTCACACATGTATTTAAGTTTTTGGTCAATACAATTGTAGCATGAATAATAAACCTTTATCATGAATAATAAAAATAATAATAACAACTTTATTATTGCCTCTAGGGCATATTTCCATCACAATTCTCTTAAGAATTTTTGCTAACAGAGGTTGAATGTCCTCTCTCTTTAACTTGTCATGGTGCAGGGAGATCCCTAGATATTTGATGGGAAACTTCACCCACTACAATCTAAGATAGAGAGGTATTCATTAAACTCTGGCTCGTCAATATTTATGGGAACGAGTTCACTTTTAGAATAGTTAATTCTCATGCGAGAAACTTGTTCAAAGCAAGTTAAGACAATTTTGAGGTTCTTGGCATGGATAGGATTTTTGTCAAGGAACCGAATGGTATCATCTGCATACTGGAGACAGATGATACCCCCAGGGTAGACTCCTGGGTAGAGCCCTACAACAAGCCTTGGGTAGCAGCCTTAGACAACATTTTAGTAAGAACATCTACTACTAAGTTGAAAAGGAGAGGAGAGATGGGGTCCCCCTACTTCAGCCCTTTTCTAGTGAGGAAGAAATCACTCTCTATATTATTCAATTTGACCCCAACTGAACCCCCATGAGTAAGCTGGTAGATCTAGTGAGTCCATTTACCACCAAAACCTCTAAGTTTTAGGAGTTCGATCAGGAAACTCAGGTCAACCTTGTCAAAAAGCTTTCTCATAATCTAATTCGAGGACTAGGCCTTCATCTTTACTAGAGTGGACTGAGTGTAGCACCTCATGAGCAGTAACCACACTTTCTAAAATATACCTCCCTTTAAGGAAGGCAGATTGGTTACTAGCAATCAGCCTTTGCAAAACTATAGAGAGTCTATTTGTGAGAACTTTGGAGAAAATTTTAAAACTATAGTTAATAAGACTGATTGGCCTAAGCTTCTTCATAAAAGTAGCTTCGACCTCTTTAGGAATGAGAGAGAGCATGGCAATGTTAAGCCTATGTATATCTAGTTCTCCTCTGTAGAGGACCTGAAACAGGGCCACCAGGTCTGTTTTAATGAGACCCCAAAAGTGTTGATAGAACAGGAAAGGAATCCCATCAAGGCCAGGGGCCCATCTGGGTAAGATCCAAACATAGCTAATTTAATCTCCTCTTCAGAGAAAGGGGCTTCTAGCATATCATTCTCATCCGTGGAGACTTTTTCTACATCAGAGAAAAAAATCAGGGCTTAAGCTAAACCCAGAGCTCTCTTCCTTCTTAAAGATGTTTTTGTAGAAAGCACTAGCAATCCCAATCATGTCTTTAATTTCAGTGGCAGGACCATCTAAGGAGTGGATAAGGGTCTTCCTTCTTTGGTTCGCTACTGCATGGAAATAAGCATTGTTCTTGTCTCCCTCTTTGATGTCCCTATTCCTAGATCTCTGCTTAGGTTTGGTCTCCTCTTTGAGCCAAATTTTCTTCAGCTCACCATGAATGAAATTCATTCTGGCTAGCTCAGATTCAGAGAGATTAGAGGTTTATGATTTAATGTCTAAGGTATCAAATTCCTGAAGGAGAATCCTTATGTATCTCCTAAGGCAAGCTTCCTCATTAGTGTTCCATCCTTTAATGGCCTTCCTAAATCTTCCAACCTTTATCTGCCAATTCTCCAAAGGAGAGATAGCACCAGTTGGCTCTAACCAGATTTTCCTAACTAGGTTAGAGAAGTCCTCCCTCAAAAGCCTTGTGCCTAAGGATGGCAATGGGTAGGGTATGAGGCAGGTAGAGCATTACCATACACATACCAGTGTAGTAAATGGGTACAAAATTCTACCCATACTCATATCCACAGGTATGAAACTTTATCGATACCCATACCCGGTGGGTACCCATACCCAATGGGTAGATCAAATAGTACACAATTAATTCATAATTTTACATTCATCTATAGCACATTTGACTAAAAACCATTGATATCAACTCAATAATAGATAAATGAGCACATGACAATTATCTCAAATCCAATTAAGAATTGGTAAAAACTTTAGGGATAATTGATATTATGCCCCTAGTTGGGTCACACTCGACAGGTTTACCCCTACTTTTTGAAAATACTCGTTCCTGCCCAAATCACTTTGCTTCTCTTGTGTTTTTGCCCTTCCGTCTCAATTCCGTCTGGTCAAAGGCGTTTGACTGTTAGAAAGAAATTTTTCCGGACCATTTTGCCCCTCCTTACAACTCCACTTAAAAATCAAAGAAAAAACAATGTTACACTTGCATGTGGGACTCAATTAAATGCAAAAGAAAAAAAAGCCTTCCCTCTCTCTTCCATGTGGGACCCATGCCCCATCCACCTTCCTATCTTCTTCCTCCCCCGGCTCCGGCGTGGCTTCCCCGCTCACCCCGCTGCCGGTCACCCGCGCCAGTGCCTCCCTGACCTCGAGCCCAGGGACGAGCAGCTGCTACCCATCTGCCCGCCGTCGGTCGCCAGTGCCTCCCCAACCTCCATCCCGACCAGATCCGGTCCAGCCCGAGCCTCCCGCGGCCGGATCTGCCGTCTCCGCCACGCCCCCATGCCCCGCACCGATCCTGGCCTCCCCTGCATCGCGCCGCTGCCCCTTGCCCAAGGATCCCCGCCGCCCGTCCCTGGACCCGCCTTGTCTCGATGGCTCCGGCCATCCGCATTGAATCTCTGGCACTCCAGCGGTCCAGCCAAACCTCACCGCCACCTACCTCCAGCGACGCGTCGGATTGAGACCTCCTGCACGCCTTGCGGTGGCGCTGCCTCTGCCACACCCATCGCGAACGAACACCATGGCCTCGAGGTCCAGCGTCTCATCGGAGGCACCCGCTGGCGAGAGGTCGGCTCCCCTGCATCACGCCGCCGCCCCTTGCCCAAGGATCAGTGCGCCAGTCGGCAGAGCTGGGCAGTGTTTGGGGTGGGAGAGGGAGGTGGTAGTGGAGGCGCCAACGGCAGGTCATGCGACGCCGGCGGCGCGGGTGCAGCGACAGTAGGATGGGGAAAGTGAGGTGTTTCGGGAGGAAGAGAGAGTGTGTATGTTTTTCTCTTTTTTTTCTTTTGCATTTAGTTGGGTCCCACTTGTAAGAGTCACATTGTTTTTTTCTTTGATTCTTAACTGAAGTTGGAAGGAGGGGCAAAATGGTCTAGAAAAGTGTCGCTCTGACGGTCAAACGCCTTTGACTGAACGGAATTGAGACGAAAAGGCAAAAAGACAAGAGAAGCAAAGTGGTTTGGACAGGAACGAGTATTTTCGAAAAATAGGGGTAAACCTGTCGAGTGTGACCCAACTAGGAGCATAATATCAATTATCCCAAAACTTTAACATATGTTCACAAACTCACGACATAAAATTAACATAGGTACAGACGTGAATCACGGGTAAGGTTCACATGTTAGTATAAACGGATAGGGTATGTGTATATCCATGGTTAAAAGACTATATTTGTGACGTACCCATAACTTAACGAAAGGGTATGAATACTATCTATGGATATAAAATTGTGTTCATACTCTATCCATATGGATACGGTATCCGCAGGTACACATACCTATGCGTAGAATTGCCATTCTTACTTGTGCGTCGCCATCTTGTGGCAATGTCGCCATCGTTAGAAACAAACTCGGTGGAAATCAGGATTTGACAAATGGATGGGGAGAAGAAACCTGGTTCCTTTGCGATCCGTGCTGGCACGTGCCTTCCGATGGAGTGGGTCTACTCACCGGAGGCATACAACCGGATCGTATAGGATTTTTTCCAGGGACCGGTGTCAAAATGATTTTCTACCGGGATGACTTTTTTCTTTCAGACTGGGAGTTCATGGGTTTGGGTAACGAGCGTTCTTCCCTCCGCCAGTATTGGCCAGGTTCATCATTCATGAAGGACTGGTCACCATTAACGTGTGGTACGACCGTAATGGAAAGGGTTGATCGAACGCGAGTTGCGCCATTTCTCTTTGTTTTTCTTTTCTGAATCTGAAAAGGAAAAAAGAATGACCGATTTGTCTTCGTTCTTGTGTGGAGTTCCAAAAATGATTAAGAAACTCCCCTAAAAATGATTAAGAAACACGCTGATCATGAATCGGACGAAGCCCTCTAGGCGTCGTGTCCACCATGCACCCCACTCGCCACCTTTTCCGGATCGAACAAAAAATGGTACACCTCCCACCCCATCCCATGCACGCACGCGCACCCCACATAACTGAGTCCCTCCCTTCCGCACGCACACCTCCTCGCATTCTTCAGTTTCACCGCAGAAGAGTCGAGGTGCCATCTACATGCACGCGCAACGGGCGTACTAGCAGCTAGAACGGGCCAAACGACAACGACGATGATCCCTTCCGCCACGTTCCTCTACGCTGCGTGGATTGCGGCCGCCGTCGCCGTCTGCCTCGCGCTCTGCACCA
>NW_024119645.1:0-18743 GCF_003073215.2 Triticum urartu
GAATATCATCCTAATGACTATTCTAACCTTGAGGAGTCAAAGGCAGATGGCCTGTCCTGTTCATCCATCAAGGTGTCTGTTCTAATTTGGCAATGTTTTATTGAGTACGGGTATCTTGCATATGTTGTCTTGCATTTCTTCTACTTTGTTGCACCGCCATCTGCTTAGTTTACTCATCATATATGTCGAGATGCCATGCCCATCCATTACCAATACATATTCCATCTGTCATCATACCATGTTTTTCCACTCAAATGCTATTCTTGTGCATCAGACATCAAAAAGGAAGAGGGTGATTGCCGAACCTAAAGGAGCACCAGCAAAGTCCTTGAAAAACGTGGTGGTGCCAAAGAAATCAGACAGCACCCCACTTATATTGGTTGTACAACCAGTGACACAAAACGTAGGACCGACTCTAGCAGACTATACCCATACTTCACTGGCCACACCACTAGCCCCACCACACAGGACCTGCACTCTAGCAAAAGGTATACCGATTTCATTTGCCATAACACTAGCTGTACCACAGACAAATCCCACTCCAGCAAAAAGTACAGCAAGTCCACCAGCCGAAGACCTATCCCAATTGCAGAGACGGCCAATTCCTGCAGATTGGAACCCCATTCCATTTATCCCTAGTTTAGAAGACAATGCTTTCAATGTTGTTAGGGACTACGTGCATATATTCCCATCATGGGAAGATTATAGTGAAGAATTCTTGTGAAGACAAACACCATTTTCACATCTTCCTGTCCAACTTACGTGTAAGTGCTATTATTCATGGTTATTATTTTCCTGTTTTCTGCTGATTGAACACATCAATGATTTACATTACATTGTTGTAACTAGGCGAGGGTCAATCTGGATAGTCATGACGAGTAAAGCTTGCTTGTGCTTTTCAAGGAAGCATTGCAGCAGTATCTTGTGTTACCTGAGGAAATCACACTTTGATGGCAAGTCTATAAACGAATTTCCGGTGAAGTCTCCTGTGCTAAATTTAGAAGACATTGAATGGAAAGATCTTGTTATGCACTGGTCTCGTTCCCAGGATGAGGTACTGTCTATGAAATCACTTGACAATTTGAACTTCTACTTTTCCGCATGTGCCTTACAGATCTTTTTTGCGGGAAATCTGCTCGAAGAAGAATTCCGGTTTGACAAGAACGACAGGATATCTCAAATATGCTGCCCGCTGCTTTGCTGTTGTTAGTACCTGTTGTGCTGTATCACTGTACTTGCATACATACCTGGTTCATTATGTGACAGCAGTATGCATGATAGCTTGCTTATCAATTGTTCGCTCCAAATTATCTGATTTGTATGAATGGTTACATTAGTGTAGAATATATCCAATGCCAATGTTTTTTTAGCTCTGCATTGTTCTTATAAGTACATGATGTCCTTTATCAGTGTACTTATAATGGAAGGTAGTTGTTCATGTACCATCACTCTGCAGCTTATTTTCCTTTATCCTCCATTTTCTACACATCAGATCTATATTTACTCTTACCATAAGGTTTGTACTGAAGAAGTTTAGCTGTCCATTGCTCTTGGCTGTACCTTTTTCCTGTATCACTGCACTTACATTTATAGCTACTTGGTTATGTAGCATCACTCTTCATCTTATCTTAAATATTCTCAATTTTTTTGTATATTATCACATCTATATTTACTCTTAACAAAATGTAGAATAAAGGCAATGCTTATGAATTTGTTGTATATATTTGGTTAGGCATGACTGCAACAGCTGTTTATTTTTGGTGTTTGCATCAAATTGCTTGTTTAAAGTTTATTATTTGTAGTTCATAAACAAAAGTTTGTCCTTTCTCAATTTAAGTTTTTAGTTGTACAACCAAGTTCCTTCTTCATACCATGTAAATTAATCTATACAGAGCAAGTGATCTTCTTTTGCACTGCATGTATGCTTCTGTTCTTCATCTGTAATCTAGTGGTGTGGTGAACCTACCCACTACAGCACAATGTCATATTCTGCGATGTCTTAACTATGAAAAATGTCATATCATTCTACTATTATTTAAATCGTCTCTTTATTTGGCAATCTGAAATGGTATAAATTGACAGCACACTAACCATTGATATTTATTAGTTCTTGATCTGTAATCCAGTGGTGGCGTGAAGCTGCCAACTCCTTCACAATGTCATTTCCTGCCATGTCTTGACCTGAACAATACCATATTGTGTTAATGCAAATTTAAACTGTGTCACTTTATTCTTCAGTAAGAAATGTGATGAATTGTCAGCACTGATACTTTTATGTGCAAAACCTGTCATCTGTCTGTTTGTTTATCTTTTAGAGTGAGGAAGATATAAGTGTTGAACAAGCGCATTCTCATCATCTTGCTCAGCTTCTTGCGCTGCAGCTCCCCAGCAGGGCTAACCTTTCTTGAACTCTATTGAAGTGCTGTCGGTTTTGTATATTATTTTGTCGGCGTGTTTATTTGCATTGGTGGCGATCTTTGATGCCCAGTGTATGTAATCTGCTGTCTGCTTGTGCTTTATTATCATAGTGGCGAACTTTGATGCCCAGTGGATGTAATATGCCGTAATTTCTTTATTGTATAGTATAGGTTTTTCTTATTCACGATGCTGCAGTTATGTTACTGTATATATGTCCTGTCTTGGCAGTAAACCGGCCAAACCGTAAAATTACGGTACATAATCGGGCCGTCATGCAATCACGCTGTAGGTTGGGCCTGAAACGTGCCGATCAGCTCATGGGCCGGCAGCAGCCCGAAATGAACCCCGGCCCATGATTGTGCGAATCAAATCACGGGCTTTTAACAGGCCGAAATTAATATAGGGCCGAAATGTTAAACGGCCCCTTAACAGGCCAAAACTAATATCAGGCCGAATTACTAAGTGGGCCTTTAGCAAGTGGGCCCAAAAGCATAGTGTCCAGTTGACGGGCCTAACCTGATCTGGGCCGTAATTTGGCCCAGAACGTGGTAGGCTTTTAACGGGCCGAATCTCATATGGGCCACTATTAGGCCCGGAGCGTGGCAGGCCATTAATGGACCGGATCAAATATGGGCCGACATTTGGCCCAAAACATGGCAGGGGGTTAATGGGCCGGCCTAGCTAAAGGCCCACGAGATTTCACCGACATTAATGGGCTGGCCCAGTTGTAGGCCCACAAGATTTTCGTGTGCCATAATAGGCCGGCCCAGGTAAAGGCCCACAAGATTCTTGCGGGTCATAATGGGCCGGCCTACTAGGGTCCTCAAAATCTTGTGGGCCTACAACTGGGCCAGCCCATTAATGTCGGCGAAATCTCATGGGCCTTTAGCTGGGCCGGCCCACTATGACCCGCAAGAATCTTGTGGGCCTTTACCTGGGCCGGCCCTTTATGGCACAAAAAAATCTTGTGGGCCTTTACCTGGGCCGACCCATTATGGCCCGCAAAATCTTGTGGGCCTTTAGCTGGGCCAGCCCATTATGGTTCGCAAAATTTCGTGGGCCTTTAGCTGGGTCGGCCCATTATGGTCCGCAAAATCTTGTGGGTCTCTAGTTGGGCCGACCCATTTAAACTTGTTGGGCCGTGCCACCTGTCAACGTATCATAGGCGCCTTCTGTCCAGTGAGTGGATGACATCTGTCCCGACGATGAGCCGACATGTGTTTCCTCTAGCCAATTATAATTTTACACGTGGAAATCCCCATTGGTCGGGGCTGTTAACGGGTTATCGAATCCAAAACCCGACCCGATAGCTTAACGGCGTTCCGTTACGGTGGATTCCATGTGTCGGTCACCCTTGAAGAAAGCACTTCTGTGACGCGCGATTTATCGTCATGGAAGTGGACACTTCCGTGATGATAATTTTGGTAATGTCATGGAACACTTCTACGACAGCACAGGTATGACTATCTTGATTCTGTCATAAATTTGTCATGGATG
This sequence comes from Triticum urartu, assembly GCF_003073215.2. NCBI lineage: Eukaryota > Viridiplantae > Streptophyta > Magnoliopsida > Poales > Poaceae > Triticum > Triticum urartu. Next base: position 3,916 of record NW_024119645.1, read on the forward strand.
TACATGCGTGACAAAAAAAGCAACCTACTGTGACAAACACGTATCATCACGGAAGTGTATTTTTTTGTAGTGCACTTCACCATCACTGTCACCATGCCGTCGTGTTGACGGAACTCTCCCTCGACAATTTGCTGGATCAAGAGTTCGACGGACGGCATCAAGCTGAATGTGTGTAGAACTCGGAGGTGATGTACGTTCGGCGCTTGATCAGTCGGAACGAGAAGAAGTTCGACTACATCAACCGCGTTAACAAAACGCTTCCGCTTTCAGTCTACGAGGGTACTTGGGCACACTCTCCTCTTTCGTTGCTATGAATCTCCTAGATAGATCTTGCGTGAGCATAGGAATTTTTTTTTGAAATTGCATGCTACATTTCCCAATAGTGGCATCCGAGCCAGGTCTATGCGTAGATGATATGCACGAGTAGAACACAAAGAGTTGTGGGCGGTGATCGTCATACTGCTTACCACCAATGTCTTATTTTGATTTGGCGGTATTGTTGGATGAAGCGGCCTGGACCAACCTTACATGACCATGTTCATGAGACCGGTTCCACCGACATACATGCAACTAGTTTTGCATAAAGGTGGCTGGCGGGTGTCTGATTCACCAGCTTTAGTTGAATCGGATTTTACTGCAGCCGGTCCTTGTTGAAGGTTAAAACAACAAACTTGATAAATCACTGATACGTCTCCAACGTATCTATAATTTTTGATTGTTCCATGCTATTATATTATCCATCTAGGATGTTTTATATGCATTTATATGCTATTTTATATGATTTTTGGGACTAAGCTATTAACCTAGAGCACGGTGCCAGTTTATGTTTTTTTGTTTTTGAGTTTTACAGAAAAGGAATACCAAACGGAGTCCAATTTACATGCCAATTTTTGATGATTTTTTATGGATCAAAAGAAGCCCCCAGAGTAAAATAGTTGGGCCAGAAGAGTCCCAAGCCATCCACAAGATAGGAGGGTGAGCCCGGGGGGCAGGGCGCACCCTCCACCCTCGTGGATGACTCGGGTACCTCCCTGACTTGTTCCCGACGCCAAAAATTGCTATAAATACTGAAACCTCCAGAAAATAACATAGAGCGGGAGTTCCGCCGCCGCAAGCCACTGTAGCCACCGAAAACCAATCCAGACCCGTTCCGGCACCCTGTCGGAAGGGGGAATCCCTCTCCGGTGGCCATCTTCATCATCCCGACACTCTCCATGACGAGGAGGGAGTAGTTCACCCTCGGGGCTGAGGATATGTACCAGTAGCTATGTGTTTGTCTCTCTCTCACTCTCTCGTGTTCTTGATTTGACACGATCTTCATGTATCGCGAGCTTTGCTATTATAGTTGGATCTTATGATGTTTCTCCCCATCTACTCTCTTGTAATGGATTGAGTTTTCCCTTTGAAGTTATCTTATCGGATTGAGTCTTTAAGGATTTGAGAACACTTGATGTATGTCTTGCATGTGCTTATCTGTGGTGACAATGGGATATTCACGTGATCCACTTGATGTGTGTTTTGGTCATCAACTTGCGAGTTCCGTGACCTTGTGAACTTATGCATAGGGGTTGGCACACATTTTCGTCTTGACTCTCCGGTAGAAACTTTGGGGCACTCTTTGAAGTTCTTTGTGTTGGTTGAATAGATGAATATGAGATTGTGTGATGCATCTCGTATAATCATACCCACGGATACTTGAGGTGACATTGGAGTATCTAGATGACATTAGGGTTTTGATTGATTTGTGTCTTAAGGTGTTATTACAGTACAAACTCTAGGATAGATTGAATGGAAAAAATAGCTTCGTGTTATTTTACTACGGACTCTTGAATAGATCGATCAAAAAGGATAACTTTGAGGTGGTGTCGTACCCTACAATAATCTCTTCGTTTGTTCTCCGCTATTAGTGACTTTGGAGTGACTCTTTGTTGCATGTTGAGGGATAGTTATATGATCCAATTATGTTATTATTGTTGAGAGAACTTGCACTAGTGAAAGTATGAACCCTAGGATTTGTTTCAACGCATTGCAATACCATTTTCGCTCACTTTTATCATTAGTTACCTTGCTGTTTTTATATTTTCAGATTACAAAAACCTATATCTACCATCCATATTGCACTTGTATCACCATCTCTTCGCCGAACTAGTGCGCCTATATAATTTACCACTGTATTGGGTGTGTTGGGGACACAAGAGACTCTTTGTTATTTGGTTGCAGGGTTGTTTGAAAGAGACCATCTTCATCCTACGCCTCTACGGATTGATAAAACTTAGGTCATCCACCTGAGGGAAATTTGCTACTGTCCTACAAACCTCTGCACTTGAAGGCCCAACAATCTATATCTATACCTACTAATAAACCAAGGTGATATTCTTGGTTTCGTCCCGCATCTAAACATACTATACGTGTTTAAAGAAAACATGAGATGGTACTAATTCGTAGAGGCGGTTTTATTTCAAGCGTCCCCGAGCGAACGTGAGGAGAGGAGCGATGCGAGCTGGATCTGGCTCGGGAAGATGGGCCGAGTCTGGCTCGGCCCATGAGCATGCGCTTCTCTTTGCTTTGGAGTCCGCGGTCTAAAAAAATCTTCCGTGAGTTGGCCTGAAAAAATGAATTTTGTATACAATTGGGAAAAAAGAGGAGATGTACAAAGTTGAATCAAAACAGAACATCGAGGCCGACATCGACATGGTGCAAGATCGACGAGGCCGACATCGACGAGTCCTCGAGGTCATCTGTGTCGCAAGACCTTCGGTGCCGCTGAACCTGGTAGCTTCCACCTTACTTTCGTGGGAGCCTATGAACATAAGACATCTAAGGGGACGCCGGAGATGAGCGAGGGCGGCCACCTGAGGCGCTAGGAGAGGTTGCAGTGGGAGGCGGCAGCGCAACCATCAGAGGGGCGCGAAGGATCTCGGTGGAAGCCGTACCCATCGGCCATCATCGCTGCCGAACCGGCTGCCCGACTATGCACCACATCCACATCTCCTGTAGTTAATGTCTTCGCTCCTCCTCTGAAGTGTCTCCGTGGCAGCGTTGTTCCCACCCCCATGCCCATAGCTGCTTCTCCCGATCTGTTGTGCCTCGGCATGGACGGCGTCAGCGACTGTGGTTCCTCTCCAGCGAGCTTGTGCTCTTCTCTTTCCATCACCAGTAAAATAGCTAGCTAGATGGTCTCTGCTTTGTGGGTGGCAGGTGGTGATCTTGGACCCGGGTAGATGTGCCACATCGTTGAAGCACAAATTGCAGACGGATGCCTTGACGAATTTACTGCAGGATATATGCAAGTTGACTACATATCAATTGGAATTGTGTACATCTTCATCAATGTGATCTGCAGTGAAGTTCAGCCAGACTCCAACTATCCCCTGCACATGCGCAGAGAAAGCTAGCAAGTGGGCAATGGAGATACAGTCTCTCTTAACCTTACAGTAGCACCAGCAGACAAATACACAAGTAAACTCTTGTTCCCTCGCTCTAGATGAAGAAGAGCCGGGACATGTCAGCCAGTTTCAGTGTGTCTGGTATAAGATCATGTTGCATGTTTATCGTTTGTCAGTTTCGGGCGTATATAGCAGCTTAAAGAGAGTGGTTTGGCTCCAGGCGGCTTGTAACTCAGTACTTTTTTATGGAACTTGTTGCGGCTTGTGACTAGATCATGTGGATTGTCTATAAGATTTTGAGCAGCAATCTTGACTCCTTTTAGAAGAACAGTAACATGTCTGGTGATCAGAGTCTTGCTGGTGATATGCCCGAAAGGCATGTGTAGTTCAGAATGGACCAGGTAACATGCTTTCAAAGTGGATTATAAAATATCAATTCAACTGAAAATTCCTATTCACAATTGTTAAGTTTGATACTATGTAGTTTGACTTACTTCCAAGATTGTAGTTGATTGTTGGTTGATTTTTTTGTCACATGTTGAAAAGATGAGCAATTTTGTTACCAGAAGTTCAGAATTATCCTTCCTTTAACTTTCTTTAGGCCACAATATATACGTCGACGCTCAGCCCACACGTCTACCGTCCCAAACTTTCTTTGGGCCACTGCCTTCAGTTTCCGCTGCCGCATCCAGACCAGACAACAATGGAATTCAGGTGACGAAATTGATCATGCTTCCAGACCTCCTGCAGCTCCATGTGTCCATGGTACCTTCACTTTTCGTACCTTCAACTTTGGTCTGTGTTCCTTCTCGTTGTTCTACTTCTAACGTCTCCTCTTGCAGGAATCTTCAAAAAATTATTCATACTCCAGATCACCTACTTCACGATGGAACTGCTCATCTATGCTATTTCAATTAATGGGCTACTCCATCCATGGCATGCAGTGGAGAAGATGGGGCACATCATAATATTTTGATAGAGCTTTTATTCTTCTTACCATGACGATGGATTTTCCAGTTCTCACCGGACATGAATAATTTCTAATCTCACCACATGAATGGCACTCTTGGTCTCATCGGACATAAACACACATGTTCTACTTGCTGGTATTGATTACTCTGATTGCAGTTGTTGTTGCTTTAGATTTGGTGACCATGCCATTTTTTACTATCTAATTTTAATTATATTTTTGTATAAACTAATTATTTAAAGTTGGGGTCGTTCAACCCACAAATCAATCAAGCGGTGACACGGGTTGCATGTTCTGTTGAACGAGAACGTGGACTTGAGGGGGGGGGTCTTGAGCCATGTTTATTTCGCTAAGTCATGTGACTTTTTCTCCCGTTGCAATGCACAGACATGTTTGCTAATTATTCCACTCTAAGAAAAGATAAGAAATTAAAAGATGGAGAAAATTTCACCATCTGTACATTGCGCTCAGAACACATACACCACTTCTTTTTCACCCAGTGATAGTGAATTAGTGATAAGTCGAAGGAGGCGCCATCAAAGGACATGACTATGACTTTCTCAACTCTATAGTACATGGTCCAAACACCAACAATTCTTTTTTTACAGTAGACACAGAGCATGTGTTTTTTAAGAGAAATACAGTTTTGAATTATTTTTTATTTCAAAACATGTGAACATTTTAAAATATGTCACCATTTTATATTCAGTATTTCCAAAAAAGGTACCAAAATTTTAAAACATGCTTGCATTTATAAATATTCTCAAAAATTAAATAAATCAAAATTGTTTTTAAAAATCATGTGTTAAACATGTGAATATTAAAAAAAAATCACTTTTTTAAAAAATGATAATTTTTAAATGTTACTTTAAAAATAATGTTCTGTCAAAAAGTAAAAAAAATGATTGGAAAACTATTCCATGCACAGCTACTCTATAGTACATGGTCCAAACATCAACAATTCTTTTTTTACAGTAGACAAAGAGCGTGTGTGTTTTTTGAAGAGAAATACCGGTTTTTAATTGTTTTTTATTTCAAACATGTGAACATTTTAAACTATGTCACCATTTTATATTCAGTATTTCCAAAAATTGTACCAAAATTTTAAAACAGGCTTGCATTTATAATATTCTCATAAATTAAATAAATCAAAATTGTTTTTAAAAATCATGTGTTAAACATGTGAATATTTAAAAAAATCCCTTTTTAAAAAATGATAATTTCTAAATGTTACTTTAAAAATAATGTTCTGTCAAAAAGTAAAAAAAAAGCGATTGGAAAACTATTCCATGCATAACTACTCTTTCATTAGATGGACGATGTTAAGGTGGCTTCTTCAAGTCGACACTTCATACTCCGAAAAGGGATAGTCAGAATTGAATATAATAAATGTGGCATAATGGCACACTCAGATTAGATTTTGCTATTCCTTTGGCCCGGTGCAACGCACGGGCATTTGTACTAGTGTCTACAAGAGGAAGGTTGTGTAGTAGACATCAATCACCTTTGTGGTTTTGATGCGTAGGTAAGAACGGTTCTTACTAGAAGCCCGTAGCAGCCACGTAAAACTTGCAACAACAAAGTAGAGGACGTCTAACTTGTTTTTGTAGGGCATGTTGTGATGTGATATGATCAAGACATGATGTGATATACGTTATTGTATGAGATGATCATGTTTTGTAAAAGTTATCCGCAACTCGCAGGAGCCTTATGGTTGTCGCTTTATTGTATGGAATGCAAACGCCATGTAATTTGTTTACTTCATCACTATGCGTTAGCGATAGTTGGCGAGACGACCACGACGCTATGATGGAGATCAAGATGTCAAGCCAGTGACGATGGAGATCATGACGGTGCTTTTATGCATATCATGTCACATATTTTGATTGCATGTGATGCTTATCTTTTATGCATCTTATTTTGCTTAGTACGGCGGTAGCATTATAAGATGATACCTCACTAAAATTTCAAGGTATAAGTGTTCTCCCTGGGTATGCACCTTTGTGATAGTTCGTCGTGCCGAGACACCCCATGATGATCGGGTGTGATAAGCTCGAAGTTCACATACAACAGGTGCAAGATAGTTTTGCTCATGCGGAATACTCGGGTTAAACTTGACGAGCCTAGCATGTAGAGACATGGCCTCGAAACACTGGAGATCGAAAGGTCGAACATGAATCACATAGTAGATATGATTAACATAGAGATGTTTAGCATTGAAAACTACTCCAACTCACGTGATGATAGGACATGGTTTAGTTGACATGGATCACATGATCATTTAGATGACTCGAGGGATGTCTATCTAAGTGAGAGTTCTTTAGTAATATGATTAATTGAACTTAATTTATCATGAACTTAGTCCTGGTAGTTTTTGCATATCTATGTTGTAGATCAATGGCCCGTGCTACCGTTCCCTTGAATCTTAATGTGTTCAAGCTAAGTTGAAAGATGATGGTAGAAACTACACATACTAGGTCCGTAACTTGAGGATTATCCTCATGGCTGCACAGAAGAATTATGTCCTTGATGCACCGCTAGGTGACAAGCCCCCTCCCGCTAATGTAGACAGTTTGAATGTCTGGCAGACGCGGTCTAATGACTACTCTATAGTTTAGTGTGCCATGCTCTACGGCTTAGAATCGGGACTTCAAAGACGTTTTGAACATGATGGACCATATGAGATGTTCCAGGAGTTGAAGTTAATATTTCAAGCAAATGCCCGAGTTGAGAGATATGAACTCTCCAACAAGTTCTATAGCTGCAAGATGGAGGAGAATAGTTCTGTCAATGAACACATACTCAGAATGTTTGGGTATCATAACCACTTGACTCAGCTGGGAGTTAATCCTCCGAATGATAGTGTTATTGACAGAGTTCTTCAATCACTGCCACTAAGCTACAAAGGCTTCATGATGAACTATAATATGCAAGCGATGGATAAGACAATTCCCGAGCTCTTCGCTATGCTCAAAGTTGTGGAGGTAGAAATCAAGAAAGAACATCAAGTGTTGATGGTTAACAAGATCACTAGTTTCAAGAAAAAGGGCAAGGGAAAGAAGGGGAACTTCAAGAAGAATGGCAAGCAAGTTGTCACTCCCGGGAAGAAGCCGAAGTCTGGACCCAAGCTTGAAACTGAGTGCTTCTACTACAAAGGGACTGGTCACTAGAAGCGGAACTGCCCTAAGTATTTGGTGGATAAGAAGGATGGTAAAGTGAACAAAGGTATATTTGATATACATGTTATTGATGTGTACCTTACTAATGCTCGTAGTAGTGCCTGGGTATTTGATACTAGTTATGTTGCTCATATTTGCAACTCGAAGCATGGGCTACGGATTAAGCGAAGATTGGCTAAGGACGAGGTGACGATGCGCGTCGGGAATGGTTCCAAGGTCGATGTGATCGTCGTCGGCATGCTACCTCTACATCTACCTTCGGGATTAGTTTTAGACCTGAATAATTGTTATTTTGTACCACCGTCAAGTATGAACATTATATCTAGATCTTGTTTGATGCGAGATGGTTATTCATTTAAATCAAAGAATAATGGTTGTTCTATTTAGTATGAGTAATATCTTTTATGGTCATGCACCCTTGAAGAGTGGTCTATTTTTGTTGAATCTCGATCGTGGTGATACACATATTCATAATATTAATGCCAAAAGATGCAAATTTGATAATGATAGTGCAACATATTTGTGGCACTGCCGTTTAGGTCATATTGGTGTAAAGCACATGAAGAAAATCCATGCGGATGGACTTTTGGAATCACTTGATTATGAATCATTTGATGCTTGCGAACCATGCCTCATGGGCAAGATGACTAAAACTCCGTTATCTGGAACAATGGAGTGAGCCACTGACTTATTGGAAATAATACATACCGATGTATGTGGTCCGATGAGTGTTGAGGCTCGTGGCGGGTATCATTATTTTCTGACCTTCACAGATGATTTGAGCAGATATGGGTATATCTACTTAATGAAACACAAGTCTGGAACATTTGAAAAGTTCAAAGAATTTCAGAGTGAAGTGGAGAATCATAGTAAGAAGAAAATAAAATTTCTACTATCTGATTGCAGAGGTGAATATTTGAGTTACGAAATTGGCTTTCATTTTAAACAATGTGGAATAGTTTCACAACTTACGCCACCTAGAACACCACAGCGTAATGGTGTGTCCGAACATCGTAACCGTAATTTATTAGATATGGTGTGATCTATGATGTCTCTTACATATTTACCACTATCGTTTTGGGGTTATGCATTAGAGATAGCTGCATTCACGTTAAATAGGGCACCATCTAAATCCGTTGAGACGACACCGTATGAACTATGGTTTGGCAAGAAACCTAAGCTGTGGTTTCTTAAAGTTTGGGGTTGCAATGCTATGTGAAAAAGCTTCAGCCTGATAAGCTCAATCCAAAATCGGAGAAGTGCGTCTTCATAGGATACCCAAAAGAAATTGTTGGGTACACCTTCTATTACAGATCCGAAGGCAAGATCTTTGTTGCTAAGAATGGATCCTTTCTAGATAAGGAGTTTCTCTCGAAAGAAGTAAGCGGTAGAAAAGTAGAACTTGATGAGGTAATTGTACCTTCTCTCAAATTGGAAAGTAGCTCATCACAGAAAACCATTCCCGTGATGCCTACACCAACTAGTGAGGAAGGTAATGATAATGATCGTGAAACTTGGGATCAAGTTACTACTGAACATCCTAGGTCAACCAAAGCATGCTCCGCACCAAAGTGGCACGGTAATCCTGTTTTGGAAATCTATGTTACTAGACCATGACGAACCTACGAAGTACGAGGAAGCGATGATGAGCCCAGATTCCGTGAAATGGCTTGAGGCCATGAAATCTGAGATGGGATCCATGTATGAAAACAAAGTATGGACTTTGGTTGACTTGCCCGATGATCGGCAAGCCACAGAGAATAAATGGATCTTCAAGAAGAAGACTGACGCTGATGGTAATGTTATTGTCTACAAAGCTTGACTTGTTGCGAAAGGTTTTCGACAAGTTCAAGGAGTTGACTATGATGAGACCTTCTCAACCGTAGCAATGCTTAAGTCTATCCAAATCATGTTAGCAATTGCCGCATTTTATGATTATGAAATCTGGCAAAGCAACATCAAAATTCCATTCCTTATTGGATTTCTTAAAGAAGAGTTGTATATGATGCAACCGGAAGGTTTTGTCGATCCTAAAGGTGCTAACAAAGTGAGCAAGATCCAGCGATCCATTTATGGACTGGTGCAAGCATCTCGGAGTTGGAATATACACTTTGATGAGGTGATCAAAGCATATGGTTTTATACAGACTTTTGGAGAAGCCTGTATTTACAAGAAAGTGAGTGGGAGCTCTGTAGCATTTCTAATATTATATGTGGATGACATATGGTTGATTGGAAATGATATAGAATTTCTGGATAGCATAAAAGGATACTTGAATAAGAGTTTTTCAATGAAAGACCTCGGTGAAGCTGCTTATATATTGGGCATCAAGATCTATAGAGATAGATCAAGATGCTTAATTGGACTTTCACAAAAGCACATACCTTGATAAAGTTTTGAAGAAGTTCAAAATGGATCAGTCGAAGAAAGGGTTCTTGTCTGTGTTACAAGGTGTGAAGTTGAGTCGGACTCAATGCCCGACCAATGCAGAAGATAGAGAGAAAATGAAATTCATTTCCTATGCCTCAACCATAGGTTCTATCATGTATGCAATGCTGTGTACCAGGCCTGATGTGTGACTTGCTATAAGTCTAGTAGGGAGGTATCAAAGTAATCGAGGAGTGGATCACTTGACAGCGGTCAAGAACATCCTGAAGTACCTGAAAAGACCTAAGGATATGTTTCTCATTTATGGAGGTGACAAAGAGCTTGTCATAAAATGGTTATGTCGATGCTAGATTTAACACTGATATAGATGACTCTAAGTCACAAACAGGATACGTATTTATATTGAATGTTGGAGCTATCAGTTGATGCAGTTCCAAGCAAAGCGTCATAGCGGGATCTACGTGTGAAGCAGAGTACATAGCTGCTTCGGAAGCAGCGAATGATGGAGTCTGGATGAAGGAGTTCATATCTGATCTAGGTGTAATACCTAGTGCATCGAGTCCAATGAAAACCTTTTGTGACAATACTAGAGCAATTGCCTTGGCGAAGGAATCCAGATTTCACAAGAGAACCAAACACATCAAGAGACGCTTCAACTCCATCCGTGATCAAGTCAAGGAGGGAGACATAGAGATTTGCAAAATACATACAGATCTGAATGTGGCAGGCCCGTTGACAAAGCCTCTTCCACGAGCAAAACATGATTAACACCAAGACTCCACATGTGTTAGAATCAGTACAATGTAATCTAGATTATTGACTCTAGTGCAAGTGGGAGACTGAAGGAAATATACCCTAGAGGCAATAATAAAGTTGTTATTAATATTTCATTATATCATGATAAATGTTTATTATTCATGCTAGAATTGTATTAACCGAAAACTTGATACATGTGTGGATACATACACAAAACACAGTGTCCCTAGTAAGCCTCTACTAGACTAGCTCGTTAATCAAAGATGGTTAAGTTTCCTAGCCATAGACATGTGTTGTCATTTGATGAACAGGATCACATCATTAGGAGAATGATGCAATGGACAAGACCCATCCATTAGCTTCGCATAATGATCATTTAGTTTTATTGCTATTGCTCTCTTCATGACTTATACATATTCCTTTGACTATGATATTATGCAACTCCCGATTAGCGGAGGAATACCTTGTGTGCTATCAAACGTCACAACGTAACTAGGTGATTATAAAAATGCTCTACAGGTATCTCCGAAGGTGTTTGTTGGGTTGGCATAGATCGAGATTAGGATTTGTCACTCTGAGTATCGAAGAGGTATCTCCGGGCCCTCTTGGTAATGCACATCAAAATAAGTCTTGCAAGAAATGCGACTAAAGAGTTAGTTGCGGGATGATGCATTTACGAAATGAGTAAAGTGACTTGCCGGTAACGAGATTGAACTAGGTAGGGAGATACCGACGATCGTATCTCGAGCAAGTAACATACCGATGACAAAGGGAGTAACGTATGTTGTCATTACAGTTTGACCGATAAAGATATTCGTAGAATATCTGGGAACCAATATGAGCATCCAGGTTCCACTATTGGTTATTAACCGGAGAAGAGTCTCAGTCATGTCTACATAGTTCTCGAACCAGTAGGGTCCTCACGCTTAACGTTTGATGATGATTTCTATTATATGAGTTATGTGATTTGGTGACCGAATGTTGTTCGGAGTCCCGGATGAGATCAAGGACATGAAGAGGAATCTCGAAATGGTTGAGAGGTAAAGATTGATATATTGGATGATAGTATTCGGACACCGGAAGTGTTCCGGAATGTATCGGGTACATATCGGCGCACCCGGTGGGTTACCGGAACCCCCCGGGGGAAGATATGGGCCATATGGGCCAGAGGAGGGAGGCACACCAGCCCACAAAGGGGTGGTGCGCCCCACAGGGAAGGAGGCTGAATAGGACTAGGAGAGGGGGAGACACCCCCCTTTCCTTCTCCCCCCCTCTCTCTCTTTCCCCCTTTCCCCCTCCGGTAAAAGGAAAGGGGGGCCGAATCCAACTAGGATCCCAAGTATGATTCCTCCGTTAACAAAACGCTTCTGGTTTTAGTCTACGAGGGTACATGGACACACTCTCCCCTCTCGTTGCTATGCATATCCTTGATAGATCTTGCGTGAGCGTAGGAATTTTTGAAATTGCATGCTATGTTTCCCAACAGGAATACTATCGTCCTATATATCAATCTTTACCTCTCAACCATTTTGAGACTCCTCGTCATGTCCGTGATCTAATCCGGGACTCCGAACAACATTCAGTCACCAAATCGCATAACTCATATAATATTATATCGTCATCGGACGTTAAGCGTGCGGACCCAACGGGTTCGAGAACTATGTAGACATGACCGAGACACCTCTCCGGTCAATAACTAATAGTGGAACCTGGATGGCCATATTGGCTCCTGCATATTCTATGAAGATCTTTATCAGTCGAACCGTTATGACAACATACGTGATTCCCATTGTCTATCGGTATGTTACTTGCCTGAGATTCGATCGTCGGTATCTTCATACCTAGTTAAATCTCGTTGCCAACAAGTCTCTTTACTCGTTCCATAATACATCACCTCGTGACTAATGATACGTCCATTTTGCATCATGCTTTTATATTGATATTTATTGCATTATGGGCTCTTATTACACATTATGTCACAATACTTATGCCTATTCTCTCTTATTTTACAAGGTTTACATGAAGAGGGAGAATGCCGGCAGCTGGAATTCTGGGCTGGAAAAGGAGGAAATATTAGAGACCTATTCTGCACAACTCCAAAAGTCCTGAAACTCCACGGAAGTCAGTTTTGGAATATATAAAAAATATTGGGCGAAGAAAGCACCAGAGGGGGCCACCTACCATCCATGAGGGTGGGGGCGTGCCCTACCCCCCTAGGCGCGCCCCCTGTCTCGTGGGCCCCCTGGCAGGCCTCCGGTGCCCATATTTGGCTATATGAAGTCTTTCTCCCTAGAAAAAAATCATAAGCAACCTTTTGGGATGAAACACCGCCGCCACAAGGCGGAACCTTGGCGGAACCAATCTAGGGCTCCGGTGGAGCTGTTCTACCGGGGAAGTGTCCCTCCAGGAGGGGGAAATCATCACCATCGATCCTCTCATTAGGAGGGGGTCAATCTCCATCAACATATTCACCAGCACCATCTCATCTCAAACCCTAGTTTATCTCTTGTATCCAATCTTTGACTCAAAACCTCAAATTGGTACTTGTGGGTTGCTAGTAGTGTTGATTACTCCTTGTACTTGATGCTAGTTGGTTTATTTGGTGGAAGATCATATGTTCAGATCCTTTATGCATATTAATACCCCTCTGATTATGAACATGAATATGATTTCTGAGTAGTTAGGTTTGTTCCTAAGGACATGGGAGAAGTCTTGCTATTAGTAGTCATGTGAATTTGGTATTCGTTCGATATTTTGATGAGATGTATGTTGTCTTTCCTCTAGTGGTGTCATGTGAACATCGACTACATGACACTTCACCATTGTTTGGGCCTAGGGGAAGGCATTGGGAAGTAATAAGTAGATGATGGGTTGCTAGAGTGACAGAAGCTTAAACCCTAGTTTATGCGTTGCTTCGTAAGGGGCTGATTTGGATCCATATGTTTAATGCTATGTTTAGGTTTACCTTAATACTTCTTTTTTAGTTGCGGATGCTTGCAAGAGGGGTTAATCATAAGTGGGATGCTTGTCCAAGGAAGGGTAGTACCCAAGCACCGGTCCACTCACATATCAAATTATCAAAGTAACGAACGTGAATCATATGAGCGTGATGAAAACTAGCTTGACGATAATTCCCATGTGTCCTCGGGAGCGTTTTCCTTTATATAAGAATTTGTCCAGGCTTGTCCTTTGCTACAAAAAGGATTGGGACATCTTGCTGCACCTTATTTACTTTTGTTACTTGTTACCCGTTACAAATTACCTTATCGCAAAACTATCTATTACCGATAATTTCAGTGCTTGCAGAGAATACCTTACTGAAAACCGCTTGTCATTTCCTTCTGCTCCTCGCTGGGTTCGACACTATTGCTTATCGAAAGGACTACAATAGATCCCCTATACTTGTGGGTCATCAAGACTATTTTATGGCGCCGTTGCCAGGGAGTGAAGCGCCTTTGGTAAGTGGAATTTGGTAAGGAAAATTTTATACAGTGTGCTGAAATTTACTGTCACTTGTTACTATGGAAAGTAATCCTTTGAGAGGCTTGTTCAGGGTATCTTCACCCCGAATACTAGAGCAAAGAGTTGCTCCTCAACCTACTGAACCTACTGAAAATGTTTACTTTGAAATTCCTTCGGGTATGATAGAGAAACTGCTAGCTAATCCTTTTACCGGAGATGGAACATTGCATCCCGATTTGCACTTAATCTAAGTGGATGAAGTTTGTGGATTATTTAAGCTTGCAGGTATGCCCGAGGATGTTATCGAGAATAAGGTCTTCCCTTTATCTTTGAAGGGAAAGGCATTGACATGGTTTAGTCTATGTGATGATATCGGATCAAGGAACTACAACCGATTGAAATTGGAATTTCATCAGAAGTTTTATCCTATGCATCTGGTTCATCGTGATCGTAATTATATATATAATTTCTGGCCTCACGAAGGAGAAAGCATCGCTCAAGGTTTGTGGAGGATTAAGTCAATGTTATATTTATGCCCCAATCATGAGCTCTCAAGAGAAATTATTATTCAAAAAATTTATGCTCGACTTTCTCTCAATAATCGCTCCACGCTCGATACTTCTTGTACTGGATCTTTTATGATGAAGACTATTGAATTCAAATGGGATTTATTGGAAAGAATTAAAC
>NW_024119646.1:0-8708 GCF_003073215.2 Triticum urartu
GAAAAGGTCCTGCCGGGATCAACAAGCCGTAGCGGCGACGCCCCCTCCCTCTCCGCCGGGGACCGTGGGTAAGTCGCGCTTCCTCTTCTTTCCCCGTCCCCAATCGTTCGCCCACTTTGGGGTATCTTCTTTCCCCCATCTGGCCATCTCCCCCGGCCGGTCCCGCCGGCGCTAGCTCCATAGATTATCTCAATTTCTTGATCAACTGATCTGACCCTCATGTGCAATTGCTCTTTTGGACCGTTCAGGAAGACGATGGCGCAGGCTGAAGAATGGACTGATTGGACAGCAGTGGCCGAGCGAGGAAGGGACTCGCTGTTCTTGGTCGAATTCGCTCCGAAGCCCGAGATGCTAACTCGGCTGCGAAACCTAGCTGGCAGAGTAATGACCGTTCGACGAACAGCTGACAGGGCGGAGGCTGTCCGGAGAGGATTCAGCTGCACGGGCTTCGTGCATTTCGTAGGGCCGGTGGGCCCCTTCATCATGACGACCGCGCACGGGTTCCAACATCTGTATCGAGCGAGGTCCGACCCCCTGACCGCAGACACGTTCAACATGTACACTGTCAGGGTGGTGTGTGATCACCAGGAAGAACAATACCAGGCTGCGGGGGTTCTCGAGGACAATCGCAAGTACGCGCCGGCAAGGCTGGTCGGGATCGACTGCTCCAAAGACATTCTGCTGTTGGCGGTGCAGAGCCAGGACCTGAAAAATCTGACGGAAGACAGCGTTTGCGACCGGCCGCATCCTGCGCTGACATTTGCTCAGGCCGAGGCCGCCAGGTTGGTGGTGCTAGGTTGTAAACCCCTACATACTATTCTTGTCCGACAACGTTTTTTCTTTTCTTTACGGAACGTTGTTTATATGGAAATTCTCTTCTCCTGCCACTACACCAAGATCACTTGTTGCCGTGTATCTTCCTCTAAGCCGAGTATAGGTACTCGGCTTAGAGGAAGATACACGGCAACAAAAGAGTTCTCGGTTTACAAAGTGGTAAGCCGAATGGCTAAAGAAAAGGCTCTTGGTTTATAGGAAATCTCCGACGTAAAATATAAAGGCATCGGCTTACGGGCCGGGGTGTCCCCGACAATAGTTTCTGCCACATGGCCGCTGTCGGCGCACTTAACGGCTAGCTTGACGACCATTGGTATAAGCCGAGTACGCTTCCCCGACACTCGGCTTATATTTCCCATTTTCCTTTTTTAAATCAAAAAACCATTCGACTCCCCGGAAAGCCGAGTGGTCGTGAAAGGACACTAGGCTTATGTCTGGGTTGTGCAAACGCCGGCCCCTTCGTCTTCAAATCACGCCGCCACCGCACTCCACTCAGAAAGCTTGCCGGCAACGCCCTCTCTTCACCTCTCCTGGCCCATTGCGTTGGCGCTGCCCTCTCCACCTAACACTTCGCCGGCACCCTTCACTCCACCGACGATCCACAGCCATCACTGCTGGTCTTCACCACCATCCTGTCACGGACAACGACGTGAGCACATCAATGTTTTTTTCGCGGCGGATTAGAATTCCTGGCAGACGAAGATGCCGTCATGTTCAAATTTCTCCCGGCATACATTTTCTGCCGGCAATCAACAGCTTCCCGGCAGATGATGGGCCAGTGGTGCCAATTATCCCAATTAATAAGGCTATTACACTCTGTACTGCATTTATTTCACATTTACATACACACCGCCCATTCAAAAGATGATGCATCCATTCAAATAAAGCAAAAGGATTTTGCAGATGCACTTCGCTATACATTATGAAGTCTGGTCATCAAACATTTTACAATGTATACAATTCATTGATTACACATGAAGACTTCCCTAATAAATAGAATCTGCAGTTTCTAGACATCCGAGCAGTCGAAAATTTAACAAACACAAAGAGTAAAGCTTGTAAGGTCTTCTGTGTGAGCTCAGGGCATATGGTTACGGCAAGGTGTCTTAAACCAGTCCTGCAGGAACCTTTTCAACTTGGACAGGAAGAGACCAAATGACAAGTATATTAGGAAACATTATCTCCATTACATTTATTACGATACTAAAAGAATCTACAGAGTGCACCGCCCCCACTTTTATAAGAAAGACGTCTACATATCAAGAGAATTTCTCAAAAATTCCCTTCAAGGCATCAAGTGAATATTTGATTTAATAAGAAACTAACAAATGTCCGCAGTTTCAAGCCTGGGCACATGAATTATCTCGTTGCCCTTCCAGGAAAGCATGACAACAGTTTCAGGTCTGGACAGATGATGATTGCCTCTGATATTAAGTTCAGTTCCCTGAAAGTGAAGACTCATCGAACTCTGTTTGCAAAAACTGCACATAAGAGAAAATAGGGACAACGATGGAGAAAAAGGAAGTGACATCCACAACCTGTATGAATTTTTGACATCAGAGGATCTTGTATTTTTGTATGAGCAGTTGAGCACACAAAGGTGAGTAGTACAGCAAACAAAATTCAAACGTTTTTCCAGCATTAACTGACAGAATTATAGAAACTAAAATGTTCAGTGTTAGGTTTAACTCAAAAGAACATACAGAACTTTTTACAAGCATATATCATGATATTCAGGTGTGAGCTTCTGAGAGAAAATACAAGGACATTTTGAAATAATGCTACTTTATATAGAGAGAAAAAAGATATAAGAGAACCATGCAAAATACCTCTCACTAATCAGATCACAAAGTAGTATCGTGATTGCTGAAGAACACAAACCAACATGCAGATTACTCCCTCTGTACCAACATAGTTGTAGCTGGGAGAAATTTCCGACAAGGTGAAAACGAAAAAAAGTACAAAAATACCCCTGATTTGAAAACGAGAGTTGTCGCTGAGAGTCGTCGTCTTCCTCCACCAGGCCGGCCACCTCCTCCTCCGCCCTCCACCTCCTCCAGCTGCTAGTCCATCCACCAGCAGGCCCCTTCGCCAGACTCTTCCCCGTCATCATTGCCCAGTTTGGTCGCCGCCGCTCTCAATTTGATCGCCACCTCCGCCGCTCCCAATTTGGTCCTCGCCACACCAGCCTGGTCCTCTCAACGCTGCCCAGCTTGGTCCTCGCCGCAAACAACACTCCAGGCAGGTACTCCTCGCCCGTACACTGGAATTTACAGCAGAATTTGAGGAATCAGTTAAACAGCGCGACAACAGCAGTAATTTACAGCAGAATTTGAGGAATCACTAGAATTTGAAAGCAAACAAATAAAAGGCGCAAGTGCACTGAAATTCAGGAGTTAACAGGTCCAGTGTGCAGGCTGCAGCTCACATTTTCCATCAGGCATCCAAATATGCCTAAACCCATGTTCCTTGTCAAATTCAGTCTAAACCCATGTTCAATGTTGAGAACCAAATGCTTCTGCATTTGGCACTGCCAATTAATCCCTCTGTTCCATTTGAACTAAAACCACGATAAAAATTATGGAACGGAGTACTTGTAGTTCCATCACTTAATTGACATGGGACCAGCATGGAGTAACAAGCAAGGCAAAAATGGTGCCAGTACATGATGATGTTACATCACTTAATGGAGTACTTGTAGTTCCATCACTTAATTGACATGAGTAGATAAGCATCATTTTGACATTACTACAGGGGCTACAACTTCAAAGGCAAGTACCAAATGACTACACTCGATCTGTATATCATTGTAAAATGCACTGATGAGTATAGGAGTAATATGCACTAAACAGTATTTATACAAAGCATGTCATTGTTCAGAAGAACAGTGGATCATTTAGTTGTACTGAAAAGATTAATTCAGTTTTAACTAAACATTATTTATACTGGAACAAGCATTGTGAGTGCTTTCAGTACACAGCAAAATGACCTTCTCCATCAGTACACAGCAAAATGAACTTCTCCATCCATGATATAAATGGTCAGTAGATTAAATGGTCAATACACTGGAACAAGCATTTTGACAAGAGTAAATGGTCAGTAACAAGCATTTTGACAAAATTTCACCACTGTGAACAGAAACAAGTTGACAAAGTAACTTGACATTAACTTGCTTTTCAGTTAACTTGATTTACTGTTAACTTGACATTAACTTGATTTACTGTTAACTTAAATGAACGCTTATTGTCAAAATGGTCAGTTAACTTGAATATGGTCAGTTAACTTGACATTAACTTGCTTTTCATTTAACTTGCTTTGAATATGGTCAGTTAGGTGCAACATGTTCAGTGTAGTCCTAAGCAACACTTGTTGACTACTCTAACTCAACAGTACTGAACTAAACATGACTACTCTAACTTAACAGTACTGAGCACTACTCACTTGCTGCACTCCAACTTATTGCAAGCAAAATAGGCCTACTCCAAGCAAATTGAGTAGTTGTTGTCAAGCTTATCCCATCTACTCCAAATCTTCAGTATTTGTAAATCAACCCATCACTGAATCTCTAAATAGAGTTTACATAGAGCATATACCGCTAACACTAATATGACAGCAGTAAATAAAATCTTTGATAGCATCCATTTACTGAACATTTGTCAGTTAACACTGATTTCTACTCCTAGAAAATGTGCTCACTAAATGGATCAAATGTGCTCCCACCAAAGATTTTCTTTGACAGCAACAAAGAACATCATGGTCATGTAGGCATTCAGGCCTCTTTGTAACAGGAACGTAGAGTTTAATGAGCCCCTGGGTACAATCCTCTCTCAGCGCCGATGATCCCAGAACCGCTTCGCCATCGCCTTTATCAGCAGCCAAGGTGTGAGTACTCATCTTCAGTTACACTTCCCCTGCTCATAAGGCCAAGCAAACATTTCATGGTTGGAACTAATGGATGGTAAGCTGACTGAAATTAGTGGAGTAGGTTGGTGATTAATTGGGCTTGAGCAACCAAATTACTCCAAATTACTCATACCACCAAGTCCTACTCCAAGAGCTTCATGTGCTAAAATACTGAAGCTTCATGTGCTATAATTTTAATTATAATTACTGCAAGCACAAGCTACAGAAAACATAAGGACCAGCAAGTTGCTGCAAGTGGGTACAATTATAAACTCACTCACAGTAACATGTTACTCCATGACATCAAGTCCTACAGTACTGCTGCTCCACTTGCTACTCCTACTTGGAAGAAAACAACAACAAGTCCTACACTAGTCCATTTTAAGCACTCCTGAACATTTTGAAAGAGATTACTCCTACTGAATTTGCTACGCTAAAACAACAGCATGTCCTGAACATTTTACTCCATTTTAAGCACTCCTGCTTGGAACAAAACAGCAGCAAGTCCTCCAAACTGAATCACTAAATCACTGAATATACTCCCACAATGTGAGTGCTACAGCAGCAACATCACATTATGTGAATTTCAGTACTACTCCAGCAGCAGCATCACATTAAGAAAGTGAACCTACTTGAGCAAAGATGACTGAACGAGTATACTACCGATGGACCGGGTGCGCGCCGGCGCCGCGTTGGGGATCCCGTTCTCCCCCCGCTTCCCTCGTCCGATGGCGGAGATGTTCGCCGTCCGATGGTGGAGTACATCAGGCAGTTCCAGGTGCTGTGATCCTTGTTATTCTGACTTGATTTCAGTATTCATTCTTCTTCTTGCCAATGCCATGGGGGACCTGATACACCATGGAAGCAGTGAATTGGTTGTGTGAAATACTGAAATGGAAATTAATCACATACTCCAACCATTGGAGTACTAACTGAAGCAAATGTTACAAGGAAAAATTATGAAGCAGATGATGATACGAGGGGGCTAATTTCAGTACTACTCCAACCATGGAGTACTTGAGCAAAGATGACTGAAAGAGTACAGAGCAGTACCTACTTGAGCAAAGATGACTGAAAGAACCTGATGACATTTACTCCATCGGGGTGTACTCAAGCGTGGGCGACTGGTACTTGAGCAGTACCTACTTGAGCAAAAAATGGAGTAATAGTGGAAGAAAGCGAACTGAATTTCAGTACAGAGCAGGACGACTGGTACTAGACCTGCAGGATGAAGCATACTCCGCTCGGTCTAGGATGAAGAACAGACCAAGGCGAACTGCTAGATCGAGAGGACCAGCTTGTTTTGGTGGCGCCGACCTCCACGCCCCCCGCCAGCCACCTGCACGGCGCACGGGGTCGGCATCTTCTTCCGCCCGGCGCTGGCGTCCAGCAGCAGCGACGTCGGCATCGGGACGCAGCTCGGCGGCGGCGACACCGAGCAAGACAGCCAAATCCAAACTAAACCTAACTGGATTACCTCGTGGTCATGCGAAATCTGGTGGAAGATAGAAGCCATCCTTCATCACCCGAACAGATCCTTCCGCTGAAACGCTTGAGCAACTCGAGCCTGGCGGAGAGCGCGTGGAGGAGGCTTGGCTGCTTGGGCGCTGCTGGAGGTCCGGCCAATGGTGGTCGGGGCGGCGGAGGGTGCTCGGCGGCATGGTCCGGGAGGGAGTGGCAGTGGGTGTGGCGGACGGTGGTTGGCGGCGTGGTCGGGAAGGAAGCTGGCACTGGGGTGTGGCGGAGGGTGGGCGGCGGCAGCGGAGTGTGCGGGAGGAGGCTAGGTCGATTTGGGGATTTCGGTCTGAGTTGGAGTTTTTTTTTTTTTTTGAAGGAACACATAGCCTCATACTCCCGGGCGGACTGCCCCGCATTGTTCGGTCGCGAAATTTTTATCCAGACGGGCGCCTCAAACGGGTCTCAAACATTTGGGCTGACCGGCACTCCTCATATCCATCCAGCTTAAATATGAGATGGATATGGATCACCCGGACACGCCCACCACATCGGACCCGGCCTAAGCTGGCCCACCCGACCCCACATTTTCTCCCCACTTGCTCGCCGGACCAAACCCTAGCCGCTTCACTCCACTCCCCTCCGTCACCCAACCTCGTCTGCGCCGTCCAGCAGTCTCCGGCATGGCGGGCAGTTGATCCAAGTCCTTCACCTCCAAATCCGCCGACCCCGATCTTATTCCATGCAGCTCCGAAGAGGAGATGGTCGCCTGGCTTGCGCTTTGCCGCTCCCGGGAGGAGGCCCGTGCACAGCAGCGCTCGGACTCCTTCCGTCGAGAATCCATTGCGTCCGCCCAAATGACGCATGGATCCGGCGCTAAGGCAGCTGTCGCTGCCTCACCAGAGGCAGTGCGGTCCGTCTGGCGTCTGAACGCGGTGGCAGATGCGCAATCCCTCCGTTGACGCGCCGAGGCCATGGACGCACCGTGGGCGTTGTCCGACGCAAACACGCCGCACGCAGCAATGGGCGTGGGACGCGGCGGTGGATGTCGGCGAGGCAGAGTCGTATTCTCCGGCGCCCCGTACGGTGCACCAATATGTCACCGGCTCGTCCCAGGACGGATCCATCATCGATTTGACGTCCATCGACACTCAACGGGTTCTAGGCTCCGACGAGGAAGAGTAGGGCATGGAAGACGGCGACACCTTAAGTCCCGTGAGCCGGCTCGTGTCTCATGCCCTACTCTACCTTGCAGGCAACCGGACCAACACTCTGAAGGACACAACCGGCCGCCGGACATGGCCACGACGGAGCTGGACAAGCGAAGCATAAATGGACGAAGCTCCGCTCAAAGATCGCTACGTTGCAAGTAATAATATGGATTTGAGGTTTATAATTTGAGGTATCCGAATATAGAATGCATTTTTTGAGGCATGACCGGTCACTGTCCACGAACACGCCCGGATACATCGTCAGCAACAACATTTTTTACAGAGTATGGACCTGCCCAAGCCAAATCTCACATAAGCTAGCTCCTAATTTAGCTCCATAAGTAGCTAGCTTGTGCGCCACTACGGTACAAGTTTGAGGGCAATACACCACACATACATCATTGAAACCTACATGCAACTGTACCTTAATATCTCTGAATATAGCTCCTAATGCTAACAAGTCAAAGTCTTCAGTGGTTGTTGCATTCTTCAGTTGTATGGAATCAGTTTCAATCATTACTTTGTCACAACCTAGCTGAATGGTTGTGTTTATGGCATAACCACACCACATTCATCTTTAATAACAAAGCCCCAACATCTAGTATTTGTTTCCTTCAGGAAGGCACCATATGTGTTATTTTCAGAGTTCCCGGTGGAGGCCTGGATTATCTTCCGTCTTGCTGTTGTTTTTGCATTTTTTTTCACTCTGTTTCACCTTGCATAGATGCATAAAAAGATAATCAATAGAATGCAATATTTCATCAGAGGATTTAATAGTATCTCCTACATTAGCCCTCTTCCTTTCATACCACCACCGCCAAAGTAGCAAGCAAAATGTAAGCTTTTCATCATCATTGAGATTCAAAAATTCCTCCATACAACTCAATGCATCTACACAAGGTAGAATCCGCAGTCTAACATGCTCCAGTTGGGCTTTCATCTATACTTCCTTAACCTTTTTACATTTAATAAAGCAATATCAGCCATCCTCATCCAACCGAAAGCAAACAGGTTAGAGAGTATCTACTTGCATACCACTGTGTTGAAGCTTCATACACAGGGGTAAACTATCCGTAGATAGGCGCCACAGGAAGTGCATAACCTTGTTCGAAAGGGGGAGCGGCCACAACTTCTGCCAGTTAAGACCTCCTGCTTCTTCATCTGCACTTGAGGAAGAAGTTAGTATTGTAATTGATTCACGGGAAAAAGTACAATAGGATATGATAGATGACCTCATAAGTGACCCCTTTCCTCTCCCGCGACCGCGTCGCCCCCGCGGTCGGCCGGTCGCGTCCAGCCTCCTCC
>NW_024119647.1:0-11470 GCF_003073215.2 Triticum urartu
CCTGTATTGGCGTATGGGGATGGGCTTTTGTTGGGCGGTTGGGGCTGGAATGCGGGAGAAGTCCCTGCCGGCTTCGGCCCCGACGCGGTGACACCTGCGAGTGCCACCATTCCTCCCTGGAGGGTTTCGGTGGTATCCACCCCACCTCCCTCCGCGTGCCCGGGGAAACCTGAGGACTCGTCTGGGCAGCAGCGTCGTCGGCGTCGCATCCCTTCTTGGAGGTGCTGCTTGGTACGCGGCGGATCGGAGCCTCGGTATGTGGTGTTTTGTTTCCGGTGGGCGCCGCGGTGGCGGGTCATCCGCGCTTTGCCAAGCTGCCGTCGTTGGCATTTGTTTCTTCTTCTTTTTCTCTTGGTGTGTTGTGCTGCTCGCCACAGCGTTACCTGTACTCGGTGTTGGTTGCTTTGGAATACAAAGCAGGGGGAAACCCTTTTTCAGTAACGCTGGGCTTATACTTCAGTTCTGATGAGTAATTAAATATTGAAAATCACTCGCTACAAGCAATCAAAATACAGTCACCAAATAAGAATTAAGAAAAAGTATCGTACCTTCACCTTTGCATTCCTAGAAAGCAAGGCATTCCCCAATACAGAGGGACTTCAAAAGCAGGACAAATATGAATTGATCCTCACCGTCCTCATGTCGTTTATTTAGAACAGAAAAGCTGAAAAGAACATGGTTAATCTGAGCCAACTCTGCACTTTGTGCAAGATTTTGGAACCCAAACAAATAATCTCACACTATAACTACACTTAGAAAAATACCATAACTTTACCATTGCATTCCCAGAAAGTGAGGCATGCCCAAATAGGGCTTCAAAACTGAAACATGTGAAGGAAAATACCTTCAAACAGAAGACCCTGATCCATACCATCCTCAAGTTGTTTATGTAGAATAGAAAAGCTGAAAAGAACATGGTTACTCTGAAGTCATCTCTGTACTTTGTGAAAGAAGGACCCGAGCAAGTAATCTCAGGTTGTAACTATTAGCACTTTGAACAATTGGAAGATGCTGCGTTTAAGCATGTATTATTCTCATGCAAGAAATCATTATGGTGAAAGCAGTGCCTCGCCTTTCAATGCAGCAGAATCAGCCAACCGTGAAACCGAGATCCAATCGATCGAGATCAGAGAACCTGCGTTTATTTGAAAGCACAAACAACAGCATAAATAAATAAATAAAAATCTTTAACTCGATGCAGAATTGGGGGTAGGATGGAAGTAGGAAGGAGAGACCATTCGCTAAAGAAGGAAGACGAATCAGCAACCTGAGCGTCAACCATAGTTGTTGCGGAACTGAGGAGGGGAATGGGCAAGGAGAAGATAGATAGTGGAGATTATATGGACGCGAGAGTAAAGGACGAGCGTGAATTGACAATGTAACTGACCTGCAATTATCCGCCGGCCTCTCACATCCATTGCCATTAATGGCCTCCTGTAATCGTGATTCAATTACTGAATCGACAGAGTTAAATCGACAGCGGATGATCCGCTGGCTCGGGCACGACATCGTGGAATTGCCAGAAGACAACCTCGTCGGGCGCCTCGGCCCCATGTGAGGCAGACCCGCCCTGAACCTAGGCGCGGTCCCCATGGATCCTCCCTCCGGCATCGGTCATCAGTCGTGACACAGGGTCGTGGGAGTTGTGGAAGTTGTCCGAACGAAACGACGGGTGCTCCTAGTCGGCGCCTTCTGCGCCGATTAGCATAACTGGCGCCTGCAGAAGTAGAATGTTGGGCTAATTCTTTGTTCGGCCCAAATTCTAGCGCGTTTGCACTATTTCAGCGCTAGTTCACTGTTTGTTCTGTTTGGACTGTTTCAGCGCTAGTTCATCGGTTCTTTCTACTGTTTCGTCAATATACTTTGAACTAGAAATTTCTATAAGATTATGTTCGATGGGAGAAAATGCGTGAACCAAAAAATGGTATGAATTTTCATAACAATAAAAAATCTCCATAAAATCATAGAATAGCTGCTGAATGAATTATTTCAGAATTTGGTAGTGGCTTGCACTAGTTTACTGGTTTGAAAGGAAATTTTATTCTAATTAGTACAACTGAATTAAAAAAACAGTTAGTTCTCCATAAGTAAAATCATACTGGCAGGGGGTGTATTACTTAGAACAACTACACTAGTGGAAGCCAG
The DNA here is from genome assembly GCF_003073215.2 of Triticum urartu. Lineage (NCBI taxonomy): Eukaryota > Viridiplantae > Streptophyta > Magnoliopsida > Poales > Poaceae > Triticum > Triticum urartu. Next base: position 2,146 of record NW_024119647.1, read on the forward strand.
AAACAAGTTAAGAATGGCTGGTGTTGACCCTTGTTTCGATATTGAAACGTGAAGCTCGCCGAAAATATGATCTCATCCATTTTACACCTTCAAGTGGTCCTGAAAAATTCAAAAACAGAATACGTTTAGTCTCTTAATATAAAATATACATCCGAATATGGACTGGATCATGTGAAAAAAGTGTACTAGTTTTCAAAACACAGTTCTTTTAGAGTGTACCTTTCAGCTGTTCATTCTATTGATTGTGCAAAGTCCTTTTATTTGAAAGACCGGAAACCTTGAAGAATAAAAGCAGAAACAGATTGATTGAATTTTTGGTTTATACTTCCCTTAGTAACAAAGTTGCTTTAAGAGAAGTATGAAAATTCAAGGAGGTGTTTATAACTTACGTGGTTTTGAAGAAATGATCTCACGACTGGTAGTTGGACCTCGCTGTTTTGGTAGGTTATAATCTCATACAAAAATATTCCGCGCATAGCTTGGAGATCAACCTGTTTTGCACAGTTGTGATTATCATCTGAATATTTTTTCTTCTATGAGATGAAAGAATTGCAATTAGAATATGTTGTTTAGAAGATAAGAAACTCTTACAGTAGAGAATCCAAGAACTCCCATGCCACGATATGTTTTTAGTATTTGAAGAAGTAAAACACATGTGTCGTACCTGCATTAATGAAATCAGGTTAACTAGCATGTTAGAATAAAAAATCTAGATAAAATAACATAATAATCCTTAACTTCAAAATTTATGTTATCGTGATGTGGATGAAATGGAGGGAAAACTGGTAATGATGTAAGAAGTCAAACTGATTAACCTGAAATGAGTCCTAGGAACTGCAATGAATCTGTAGTCAAAGTCTTTGATGCTGAATGCATTGCAGTTAGGGTAGGTGAGTGCAAACAGTGACTTGAAATTGTAACAGACAATGCTTATTATAGTTGTGAATCTGTCTTGTCCAGTCCCATCAGGATTCATAATATCAAAAAATCTTCCACTCTGTAGGTTTGCTGTTATTAGAATCCATTGCTTATCATTGAAGCAAGGCAAGTGGACCTGTGAAAATTCATAGTAGGTTAGTTCTTGTCACAATTTTCCATTAGAAGAACTCAGTAAGAGAATTTTTTTAAAAGAAAAGGTACTAACAAAATTTTCTATTTCCAATCTGAAGCCAACTCTTGCTTCACTTAAAATGTCTCTGCATATTGGGTCTGAATGATCAAGCATAGGCCTCATGAGTATTGCCTGATAAAAGCAGACAAAGAAAAAAATTTGGTTGGTAAAACTAGTAGATATTACCACAGAAAAACATTCGAAGACAGAGAAAGAAAAAGAATTAAATGTATCATACCATATCTTCTCTTTGCACAATGTGCCTAATAACATCAGTATTTGGTATTAGGCCTTGCCTACCGCGGATTAGTTGGTCAGTATTGAGCATCTTTGAGTAACAATCCAAAGAGTGAGGATTCATCCAGCAACCAGGTCTTAAGGAAATAGTTAAGGTTTTCTGGTCAACCCATACTTCATTCACTTGGAATATTCTTTGGCTGTTGTTTTGGAATTAATGTTAGAAACTTTCAACTAGAAGTTAGTAAAAAAATAATGTGAGAACGAATAAATGGTTTGTATGGTAGAGTTTGATGAAAACTATGACTGATTTGTACAACTAAAAGGAATGGAGTTTGGATAAAAATAACCTTGAATCCAGAACTGGAAGAGCTGCAGTCATTGTCTTGTAGAATTCTATTTGCACTGGTGTTGAGAAGATAACTTGTTGGAACTGCAAATAGTTGGGCTGCTGAACAATTTTTGCAGAAGAGAAGTTTTGAAACTGCTTCTTTCCTGCCTCTATCTGATTCCTTTTGGATTTAGCTTCAAATTCTTCCATGAGTTTGAGCAACGCTGGATCGTTAAGTGGAGTTCCGAAAGAAATTTCAGGCTGCGGAGAGTTAATCTTGATAGGCCTTAGTGGACTATTGCTATACAGGAATGGAGTATTAGCATTGAAGAACCCAGATTTGACCAGTTTGGACGAAGAACCCAGATGAGAGTAGGAGCTTGTTTGATAAGAAGTCATACAGGGTGGGACTGTATCTTGTAGTGCATCGGTTATTGCATTGAAACTTGGTATGTCATCTTCAGTGTAGTTTGCTGGGAAAGAATTAGGTGGAGCTGCTGGTTGAGACACTTGACTAGATGGAAGATTGGTTTCACATTTTTTTTCAAGTGTTTGATGGTACGGATGTGAATCAATGAGAATTGACTTGTCTTGTAATTCTTCTAGTTCGACTCGCTGTGGTGCACAGTAGAAAGAGTCTCCTGGCATTAAGACAAGATGAATTTTTTTTATGTTAGTATGAACATTAAAATATAAAACGGAAGAGAAAATCAAAATTATGGAAGAAGAAAAATAAATTGAAAGTACCTGTGGCAGAATCAGATGAGATAAATTTCCAGTGAGTAGAGCTAATTTCTCTTGTCTCAAATTACGATTTTCTGTTGAATTCAAGTCTTCCCATGTTGGTTTGTTTCTAAGCGAATCCAGGATAACTGGTATTTATACAACGAATAAACACAGAAAAATGAAAAGTTATTGACTAATAATAAGAAAGAACTGGAGATATTGTAAGTAGTTTAAATATGAAGAAAATTGTGTATGGACTGCAAAATAAAGAAAAAGTGGACAGAACAAAAGCTTTATTGTATAAAAAGTTTGTATTACCTTCTTTAGGAGAAATGACTGTATAGGTAAAGTTTTCATTAATTTCATCTCTGCTGAAAACTTCTAGAAGCGCTAAATTTGTGGAACTTGGAGATCCAATAGATATTGGAGGAGCGAAATTTATTTGCTCATCAATAAGCACGCATTCAGAGAATTTTAGAATAATTGAATCAATTAGATCTTGAGTATTTTCTGAATCAAAGCTTGGAGGATATGAATGAGGGCCATGAAAATCCAAGAAATTAGTTGAATACATGAATGAGTGCAAGTGCGGATGTTTCTGCATTGCACTAATGGGTATCAGGGAACGAGTTGAATCAACATTAGATACAACATTACCCAAGTGCACTCCTGAAAGGGCTGTAACTGTAGAAGGTTGATATTGAGGTTCATCTTTAGAAGGAGAGCTTGAGGGTAAAAAACTCAGAACATCGTCAACATAAGATTGCAGCGTTGGAATAGAGTTTGTTAAAACTATCTGCCAAAATTTCTGACTGGAACTCTGAAGCTTAATCCTTTCCTGATTTGAAGAAAATGAGAATTGAGAAAGAATAAAGTTAGCTCGATGCAAGAATAAATAATATAGATGAGCCTACTACTTTGTAAGTAAAAGACAAGTATTCTTGCTTCTGAATTAGATTTGCAAACATGTATGTTGTGAATCGATGGCAGTTTGTTGTTGATGTAGTGCAAAATTGATTCAGGTAATTGCATAGGTGGCTCAACGATAGAATCAGCGAATGGAGTTGCTGTTATGTGCTTCATCTGTTTTTGTTTGGAGGAAAAAAATGAAAGTGGATTTTCAGCTGAGTAAATTTCATGAGCAAAAAAGTACTATAAAATCAAAGTTAATCTTGATATTTGTCTCTTTTGTACTTACTTCAAGCCTCCCAAACTCAATATTGACTCCAGGCTTTGTGTCTAGAGCGATGAATGATCTAAGCATTGTTGCTGACCACAAAGGAAGTCTTGGGAACGTACAGGTTGAAATCTTGTAGTCAAAAGTGATCAAGAATTCAAAATGTGCAATCTGACAAAGTGTGCCAAAAAATATGGAAGGAAATGAAAAGTCAGTTAAAAATTGTCTTTGACATGATCTGAAGTGAAAAAGAAGTTAAAATTGTAATAAATCCTTACCACTAATAGTACTTTGCAACCTTCTTCTAGGTTTGACCTCTTCTTCCCAACACTGGACTGCATTTTGGCAATCTCATGAACCAAGAAAGACAGGGTAAAGAGACACCAATTGTATTTTGGAACTGACTCAATATTGACCAACGCACTGTAGTATTTTCTATTTTGTGCTTAGAAGTCCCTTTGAATTCAGTGCAATTAGAATGGAAAGTACAAGGAGCATGAAAATCCTAGAGAAAGCTTCTTCTGATATGTTTTCAGATAGCATTGATAGCAAGTGTTCTGGGTTGGTTTTGTTGTTCCAAGAAATGTGTTCATGAAATCAACAGTTTGTTTTGAAGGCTTTGTTTGTATTGGAAAACCGCCACATGGAATGCCTAGGATTTTGTGTACAGCTGATTCTGTCAAATGGAACTTGAATCCATTTCTTAGTTGAATTCTGCAAGTAGTGGTGTTGAACTGCATTCCTAACCATTCAAATATATCATCCAATATACAGTTGCATGATATATGAAGCAAAGAACCGAACCCAAGCTTATGAACTATCAGCTTCTGCTCCTCATTTAGTTCAGATATAAACTTGATCAGCAGACTGATATGATTAATTTCGGTGACCTGGTGGACACAATGAATGAATTAGAATTGGGAAAAACAAGAATATGTCACAGAGCAATTAAATTAAATTAAGGGGAGAAAAGAGCAGTTTGAATAAATTTAGTTTTGGGGGATATGATTGTTGTGCTTACTTTTAATCTCTTAGCTGCATTATGCTCATTTAATTGAGTGTCAAGATGCTGCTGGTTGCTCCTCTTGTTGATGAAACTTTGATCTACAGAACCCATCTGCACATAACAACACAAAAGTTATAGCAAGAGTAATGCCATGACTACCAGTCTATCAAGAAACAATCATTCTAAAAACCATTTTACTATGTACATTTTAAAAAATAAAGCATATTAGGATGAAATTATACAAAAAGTCAACGTTATTAAGAAGAAGAAAAAAGAAGCATTGTCATCAACAGACAGAAAGAACATAGTGAATATATTGACCAAAGGTTATATCAATAAGACTTGTCCATTGTGATTCGATTTTGAAATTTTAACTCTGTTTCAATATTGAACAAATAATAAAAAAATTACATGGCAATGGAGCTGCAAGGCCACAGGGCATCACCACAACAGTAGGGGGGAGAGATAACAAATAGAGACTAGCATTTTGATTATCGCTACATGTGAAAAAGTTGTACTGGAAGTAAAAATACTATGCCGTGCCTGAATCACATTTGATTGTTAGGATTGATAGTACTGAAAGTAAAATTCAGAATTTCACATGTCAAAAATGCTGCTCTAGTTTGGCCACGTTTGTCAGCTGTGATGCACATGCTCTTTTGTATTACATACATGAAAACTTACGTTAGTTGTTTCCAAAAATAATTGTCATATAACATCTGAAACAAAAATGCAATGCCTTCAGCAACTGTCACCAACAAAAAAATATTGATTGAGCAATTCCTATTTGTGCCAGAGGAGTAGAGACGAAATAACAAATTGTACACCTGCTGTCATGTTGCACGGCTATGTAGCAGAGCATCCCAAACCAGTTCCATGGCAGGATTGAGTGAACTAGGCATAGATCTTTAAAAGTTTCAGTGCAGTAGGCTAAGATTTTGATACTAGGTTAATTAATTCATTTATCTGACCGAAAACAACAGTAGGAACCTAGTGGGTAGAATCAAAGAACTCCCTAAGATTTAGTAGATCCACCATGTCTGAAGCATTTAGGGATAAAAAGCTCAACCTAGGGTTCGTAGTTTCGCCAGAGGTACAATCTAGAAGCTACGGAATGACAGAGAAAAGAGATTTCAAAGGGCAAACCTGCGTTGATCTTGGCGAAGAGTAATTTCCCAACAGGGCATCCAGGAGAGAGTCGGCAGTCGCCGGAGCAAGAGATAAAGAAAGAGTGGAAGAGAAATGGGGAATTTTCCTGCCCGTGGTTTGTTTTTGACAAATAAGCCCCTCTGTTTAAGCACGTTGCCAGTACTTTTCGAAAAAACACCTTGCAGCAGCTTTGAATTATTTTTTAGGTCCCTATGGAAATAAGTCAGGGCCCGCAAGTAAGTGACTTGGTAGGAAAAGACTCTGAACGAAAGAAAACAGGGGAATTGTTCTAGATACCTCTCGACTCTCTCGACCAGTCCCGAAGGGGAGGAATGGGCGGCGCCGAGGGCGGCAACGGAGCCGCCACCGGCGGCGGCACATATTTCCGGTGGGGAATTCTCCGGCGTGGATGGGAGGACATCAATTCCACCAGTATTGGCGTCCATGGGAATCGAAAACCTACGTTCTTCAAGCCGATCGTCCAGATCCCAGGTTCTTTTCTTCATCTGCTATGTTCTTATGTTAGATATAAAAAGTGCAGACATAAGACGTTGTTGCTCTTTTAGAAAGTCAGTACAGAAACTATGTAGATTATATAGACTAATGTACTGGCAGTCTGCATACACTTGTTATATGCTGAATTCTCTGATGCATCTGACTTCTGAATTGAGATGGTATGGTATGGCATGGCCGGGGGCTCTGAACCCTGTAGTATCCCTGGATAAAAGGCATCATCTAACTCTTTGGGGTATTCTTTCTTCTCTCTGCCCATGTCCTTTCAGTTTGACAAGATAGACAGTCACAGGCTATGCATGTTTTTCTTGTCCTTCTGGCTACTTCCTTGATTGCTAGGAGAAGGTTCATGCATCATGTCCTACATCTTCTCTCAGTAAATTTCGTCTTGCCATGCCACAAAAGTTGATGTCCGTTTAGGTGGGGGGAAACGGCATGGTTAAATCCAAGGGAGGTACAACATGCTCTTCATTAAGCAATTTTGTCCAGACTAGTTGTCTGAAACTTTATGTAACTAGTCTACCCTTGCACCTGTATTTTGAACTATTTGTGATCTTATTGCCATCCAGTGTTAGCTACTACCTCTGTCCCAAATTAAAAGATGTTTTTGGTAAGCTAAATAGCCTACCAAAAACGTCTTATAATTTGGTACAGAGGAAGTACCATTTAACATCTGGTCGAATGCACAATTAATTATGGGAGGTTCTGTTGTTAACGCTCTTCAAATATGTCAAGATTTCATAGTACTTGTGCCTAGAATACCAAAAAATTGAGAGAAAAAGGGACATGTCTGACAGTGGTTGCCTTTTTTATCCAGAATTTTGCTTATTTATTCATAACAGTGTATGCTGAATTCTCTGATGCATCTGAATAGATGTGTATATTCTTAGCTGCCTAGTGTAGGGTCAGACAGTACATAATCAGATCAACAAAATCCTTAAAACATATGCACTATTTTGTAAACATACAAGGTTCAAAGAAGTAGTAGATCGTTGTGGAGGACAGTTATATTTTGTAATGATTGCATAAGTTAATTTTAGTTTCAATTAATCAGGTACCCAAAATATAAAAAAAGTGTACTGCTATGTGGCACCGTTTGTGCTCTGTAATTCACAAAATGAAGGAAAAATTTATGGATTCACTCTGGTTTAGAAGGGCTAATTATTATGTGGTTAATTTGGAATTGAAGAAACTATGCTGTTATTTTATTAAATTTAATTTATGGCCACAGAATAGACGAACCATTAGTAAATTTCCTAGTGAGTAAATCTTTTACGTCTCCAAAATAAACTAGTTCTCAAACAACCTGATAACTGAATCATTGTTGAATAAATATATCCTTTGAATCAATTGAGTGTAAAACATTGTGCACTGAATATGATTAAACTGATGATCTTCAGTTTAATAAGACCAAGTCTTGTTCTTTTAAATTCAATTGTGTATTGCCTGGACAGTGAATATATGGTATCCACTGAGCTTTCTGAAAAGGTATTTTATTTTTGTGTTAGGTGCTTTCAAGTGGAAGAACTAGAGCAGTAAATAAGAAGAAACCAGTGAAGAGCAAAGAAAAAGCAAATATGCTAACTACGAGTGATCAAGTTGATAAAAGTTTAGGAGAAAAAATGATGTATGTTTTGTTCACTGATATTTCGAATTACCCAATCAGGTTGTTTCTATACACAGTTGTGAAAAAGAAAGTTTATTAATAATATATTTGCTCTGCTTGATGCAGGGTGATGATGTTATGCTTGAATTTGACCAATATGTAATGTATCATGAAATGAAGAAGAAAACAGAGGTTAGTAAGTGAAGTTCGTGGGCACAACAATTTTTTAGTGAAGTTCCTGCTTAGGGAGAAGTCTTTGTTAAAAAAATTAATATAGACTTGCTTGTATATTTCAGGAAGTACTAAGTAGTCAGGAATTGATGTTAAGTCAAGAAAAATTTAGCACGCATGACAGATTTGAATCAATTATCCAAGAAGTTATTACTACACAATGTGTTGTAGAAGATGTCACTGAGCGAGATGATAATGAAGAAGATAAAGATGGTTCAAATGGTCAAGACATTGAAGAGGTATATCAAAGAACACTAAAAATAGTCTGTTTATAAGAATCTGTTATTTTTATGTGCATGGTTGTTTAATTGCATGTTTTGCTCCAAAAATTGTAGATAAATTTTCAACAGCAAAAAAATTGTGCTGGAGTTTCTGGTCCTTCTTCTATTGTCATAAGTGGAAATCAAGATGCTGAACTAGCAGGAGATAATATATCTTCTATTCAAAATGACAATGCAATGAGCGTGGTGCTTGGTTCTGATAAGGTTTGTGTTATGTTATTTTGTGTTTTCTATTGTAACTTCATGAAAGTTATTGAAAGAAAATACAGACTTTCTATTTTTCATTGCTCATGTTGTTTTTAAAAAAATGTGTAGGATGCACTTTCTTGTGAGAATGCTCTTGAAAACATTGGTAGTAGCAGTGGTGATTCTGATGAGGATGATGATGATAGTGTTTCGAAAGAAGAAGAGTATATGTTTCCAACGCCAGATGAAATAGAGAAGACAAATGTGCCTCAAGTTGGGAAGGTGTTCAGTACTCTGGATGCTGCTAAAAGGTTTGTTAATGTATAAGCTCTAACCAATGGATTCGGAATAAAGAACGGAAGAAACCACAAGAATAGAAAGATATCTTTTGTTTGCAACAAGAGCAGGAAGACTTTGTCGACATATACAGGGGCAAGAAAAAGGAGAAGAAATGTTCTTCAAAGAATGAACTGCCAAATGCATGTTACAGTCTGCTTGGAAGATGGAAAATGGCACATTCAATCCCAAGATTTGAAGCATAACCATGATTTGGTTTCTTCTCCATCTCTAACACAGTTCTTCCTTAGTCATAGAAGTATGAATGATGCTGAGAAGTTATTGTCCAGGCTGCTATGGGAACACAGAATAAAACCTAGGAAAATCATGAGCATATTTAGGAAGCTGTGTGGTGGAAAATTTGGGAATATAACTTTTGATGTGAAGAAACTTGACAATTTGAAGCAAGATGACCGTGAGAAGAGAAGAAACACA
>NW_024119648.1:0-9110 GCF_003073215.2 Triticum urartu
AGACTCGAAGACACTCGACCAAGAAGCAATCACTCGACCAAGACCCAACCACTCGACGGCCAGGAGACCTAAAGGCACTCCGCACGCTAACGGTCGGTTATTAAGTAGCTTTTATGGTCATCATAGCACTTTATTAGGGGCGTTACCAGTAACGCCCGACCTTAATGTATTTAAAACCCTGCACAACTGAGGGCCGGAGGGGTCCGGCGTACTCTATATAAGCCACCCCCTCCTCAGTGTAAAGGGTTCGCACCCCTGTAATTCATACACGCATAATCTAGTCGACCGCCTCCGGGCTCCGAGACGTAGGGCTATTACTTCCTCCGAGAAGGGTCTGAACTCGTAAACCTCATGTGCTTACAACTTCTCCATAGCTAAGATCTTGCCTCTCCATACCTACCCCCTACATTACTGTCAGACTTAGAACCACGACAGTAACACCTTGCGAACCAGCAAGGAGAAATACAAGAAAGCCACATTGAAGTAAAAATCCGGCGCAATGCTAGTCTTCTTCCACCATGTAACGACCATTGACCCAGATAACACTGTTGATTTATGAGTGCTTCAAGCACATAGCACTTCAAAAAGAGTCTTACTAATCAGTCGTCATTGGTGGGTAGGCGAAAACCCATTTTTATTTTTATTTTTTATTTTTCACTTTCCTTTTCCCCTTATATTTTGTTTTTCTCACCATTTATGCTTGGTTTTAACTATTTTTAATTTTCTTCCACTTTCTAGAAAATATAAAAATGCTTATAAGAGGAACACATCCATTATTTCATTATGAACATTTTCTCTGAGGTAAATGAACAACAATGCATGAACTTCTTTCCATTATCAAGCTGATAAGATTTTTTAAGATTTATGAAGAAAAAGAAAAAGAAAAAAAAGTAGGTATTGTACTAGCTTATTGGCATGCCATGTGTGGCCCGTGTAGAATCTCTTCATGCGTCAAGGCCGCAAGGGTCGTCACTCACGCACGCACGCGGCTCATGAAGGTGAGCGGCTTGGTGAAGAACCTCGGTGACAACTTCTCCTACGGCTGGCTCAAGCAGGCGCCGCCCTGCTTCGACCACCTCACCGTCGACGCCCTCGGGAGCTCCAGGTCCTCCTTCATCGATATGGAGGACCCCGCAGAGCTCTTCTCCATGCGATGGACCACAACAACGACGAGCGACTTTGACTTCGGCGTCCTGGTGCTCGGAGGAAGCGCCGCCTCCCTCGGGCAGCTGGTCAGCGCGAGCTAGATCTCCCGCGGCGGCCGCCTCCTCCCCTGCGAGCCGGGCGGCTGCTCCGGTGCCTCTGCGCAACAAGATGGCCGCGGCTCGGTGGCCTGTAGCGCCATGGACGACATGCCGGGGTTGTTGCCTCCGTCGTTGCCACTGTTTCACTCGGCGCAGAGCACGCCGCTTCGCTGAGCACGTGCTCCAGCGCGACGAGCAAGCACACCGGGCAGCGCGGCCCGAATATAATTAGTCATGATGATTATGCAAATATAATTAGTTTTTTCACAAACAAACAAACAAAAGAATATAATTTGTTGGCTCGAGTTATGCGAGCTTTTTCGATCTGAAGATTTATATATGATCACGTTCACAATGTTCGGATTAATCTAATCTACCGGACCAAGGGAATGCAATTTGTGGACTCGAATTATGTGCTTTTTAGGAACATATTGTGTTCTGATTAACATATTCGAGGGATTGCGAGCATCAACATGGTGTACTATATCCCAAGCCCAAATGTCTCTATAGTGTTGACCTAGTGCTCGTTTAGCGTGTTACCTTTGGCTTCTATTCATAAGTAGAAATGGTTAACATATCTGTGTTGCTTTGTTAGCTAGCGGGTCCAGCAGTGTAACAGAAATGGACCTGAACAGATCGGGCAATCCGCACGCGTACGTCGGGACAGCATACAGTGCCCGTTCAGGCACTTAAAAATACCAAAATTATTGTTCTCAGCACTAATATTAATATCCTATTAAGGAGAAGAAATTAAACAACAGAGTTGTGCTTGTCATCCATCTCTGTCCATATATACAAAAGCATAAACAAATTTGACCAAAAACTCCACCCATGCATCATGCCATGTCATGGCATGGCCACAAAAATTAAAAGTTACTCGGATCGCGATCCCGCGGCTCGTATTTCCCACCAGCCAAGAGAAATAAGAGGACACGGATACGTTTGGCTACGTGTTGTGCCTGTCGAACTGCACATGAATGTTATGTCGAGAATGGGAGAGGGACAATACGTACGTCTACACGATGATCTACCGCGTCAGCCAGCAGCAGCAGCAGCAGTAGGATGAGATGATCCGTGGAGTGGAGGAAAGCAACTCCACGTCCACGTACCGGCGGATGCAACGTACTACTAGATAGGATGCATTAGATTAGATTAGATTAGATGCGGGACTGTGGAATGATAGCTGTGGTAACAATAAAAAGTGGCAGTGCAAGTGCACGCTGTCATGCGCGCGCGCGCGCGCGCACACACGAGACGCATATGCAAAATGTTTCTTGTCTCTTTTTTTTTTTTGCGGGGGGGGGCAAAATGTTTCTTGTCTACTTGAAAGAGTGAAAAGAGAGCCGGCTGGTGGCGTCTCCCGTGGTCGCCGGTCGTGGATGCAAAGAGTAGGATTTCGACCCCTTTTGGGGCGTCCAAGCACCGGCACTGCCATCTATTATTGGCTCTGATAGGATATGGCAAATTATGGACGCAGCTAAGCAATTGTTTGGATTGCGACTCGCGATGGAATGAATAGACAAACATAAGACCTACGTACAATCGGCGTCAAATAATTGGAGGCCATGGTACGTGCGTGCGTAACCATATTGCATTCCCTTCCGCATTGGTCGTCGGTCGCCGGAGCAATGCAAACGTACTCCCTCCGGTCCTTTTTACTCTGCACATTGAATTTGCCGAAAATCAAACTTTGCTAAGTTTGATCAAATTTATATTAGAAATTATTAGCATCTATAATATTTAATAAATATAATATAAAAATATATTCCAAGATGAATCTAATGATATTGATGTTGTTATGTGAATGTTTATAATTTTTTATATAAACTTGGTCAAAATTGGATGAGATTGACTTCGAACAAACCTAATATACAGAGTAAAAATGACCGGAGGGAGTACGTCTGCGTCGGTTGATCAATCAGGCAGCCCACCTGAACCCATGCCTACTGAATGCTGCCTTGTCTTCGGTACTCCGTACCCACATTCAACTATGCGTCGGAGCCACGTATATGCACATGCATGCGTGTGCAGTGCAGTGCAGGGTGTACACCACGTACAGGTACAGTATCTTGTGGTACGCCTCTACTACATGATACAGTAGCCATAGGCCTGCTGAATGGCGGAACGGTCGGATGTTTTGAAATTCAAACGCACGCGGATTAATTGGATGTATGGATGGATCGGCCGGCCGGGACCAGTACGTCCGGAAAGGCATGCAGCAGTACGTCTGGATCGATCGGGCAGGGCTGGTTGTCGCGACTTAACGTCGTGGCCAGGCTGCACTCGCATTTGGGCGACAAGCTTTGAGCGTCGGACGGCGACGGCGGCGAGCCCGTCCAAGCCTTTCTTTCTTCCCATTTGGACGAGACGAAAGCGGAGCTAGTTTGTCGCCATGCACGTACGCTCTCGCCGGAGCGCGCTGAGGTACGTGAGGTCGCGGCCGTGGCCCGCCCCGGGCATGCACGCGTGCAAAGATGGGACGGGCCTACATGTGCGGGCGCTGGGGCACGGCCGGGGCCATGTGGTGTGTCGCTCGCTCGTTCCATCTCACATGGTGATGGTGGCCGTGGCCTCCGTTGTGGGCCCCTCGTGTCGTGTCGCCCGATGCCACGGGGGCCCTGATGGACGTTCCCAGGGCGCTCCCCAGCCCAACAGCTAGCCGCGGCTCGAAGGTAAACAGAGAGCTAGATCGATCGAGGGGTGTGAGTCTTCTGCCAACCCCAGAGGCCACATAGTAAAAGTAGAAGGATATAGAGATGCCAAGTTACTTTCTTACTTCAAGTGGGTCTTGCGTGCATTGGATTCATTCACAACAAGTTGCTGGCTATGGCTGGCTAGCTAGGTAGGAATGGAAACGGTGCCCGGGCCGGGTACAAGCCTACTCAACAGCGACGTACGTGGACGTGGTAGCCTGAGCACGCACACATCGATCATCATACGTAGGCTGCTCCGGTCTGGTCCCCGGACCGGACGTACGGGTGTGCTGGTCGACGTCAGTCCCACGTGAAGCCCATGAGCAGCGGGGGCGAATATCACTGCAGTAACATCACTGCAGTATCTTTCTATGGTATATATCAAAAGCATGAAAAAGTTACAAACATTCTAGATTCATACAGGCCCATATGGATCGTGTCAAAAACCCCTTATAGGAGAATAATTGCAACATATGCAGCATGTGAACCAAACGATTCGCAGCATAGATGCAGCATGTGCATGAGACCTCCAAAAACCCCTCAGCATGTCGCCAGTGTGTTTGAAGGAAAGCACACACGAAGTTTCTAGCATGTCAAAAGAACATGCGCAACATAGAAAATTAAATCGGGGTTGCTAATGATGGACCGGGCTAGAGTCCCGCCGCCGCTAGATTCGGCAAGCCCGGATCCATCCATCATGGCCCCGCCGTCTTCCCAACCTCTCTATGGCATAGACAACTCTGATTTGGCCAATAACAAAAGCCCCACGGTGTGGCCATGGCAGCGAGACCTTCAAAATGAGGAGGATAGATACAAGAAGGTTCCATTAAGGGTTGTATTTGCCAAACACCTCTTTGCCAGACGGTATCTCATGAGCTTGCATGGGACTTCCAACCACCGGCCTCTCCTAATCAAATAGAGAATATCCTATGGAAACCAAATCACATTTAAAACTCTATGGAAATCATGTTTGAAAGTTTCTAAAATTTCTTTAAAAGTATGATACATTAATAAGTTAATGTTCTATCATCATGTGAAAAATTGCAAGTTCAAGCACAAATTCATTTACATGCTGTGAAAAAAAACTCAACAATGAGCAGTGGCATTTACTGTTCGACACTATTTATGGTGGAATTTGTTATTTTCATACCTAATAAATAAATTTATTTTTGAATTTAGAATTTAACATGCTAATAGAATACCACCTTCTTAACATATCAATTTTTTAGATTTTTTTGAAACTTCAAAACATAGTTTTCTACTCGGTGTTTACCGGTTTCAACCCTAACTTGATTTCCAAGGGATACTATTCTCTTTAGAACCAACCATGTCAAAAATCGTATTCATTGATCATAGCAATGAATTGTCGCTAAAATTGCCCACTTCTCCCTACATGGGCCGACACCTCTTGGAAGCTTCATTAGTAAACGATAGGTGGTTACCACAAATTTTCATTTTGGGGTTCTTATATTTTTTATTTTCCTTTTGTTTCATTTTAGGTTTTATTATAAAAATTTATCTTCTAATTCATTCACAATTTGAAAAAAATAAAGAACACATGTATATACTAATATTTTTTTTAGAAAAATAGATTTTTTAAATTGTTTTCCAATATTAAAATTTTTCAATCTATCAAAAACTGGTAGCTGGTTTTTCAGAGAAGGAATGTTATACATTACTAATTAACGCTAAGAGTGATGAATAGGACCTCCATGGAATCTCCTACGGCCGCACGGGTTGGGGCCTATTTAAAACTTAAAGTGACTGTTAAAGGGCGCCCCTATGTCTCACTTTAAGCGAGATAAGGGGCAAGCCTCACGTCGCGGTGCCCCAGATTGGCCTGCCCATCTGCGTGGGAGGCCACAACTGCTTCTTGTTCGTCTGTTTATTTTTTCTGTTCTTGTCTTTTTTCCTTTATTTTTTTCTTTTCTTTATACTATAAAATATTATACATATTTTAAAAACTCTTTAAAAACATATTTGACAAATCTTGAACAAGTACATGAAAAACAAGGTTGAATAAGTATTAATAGATGTTGAATGAGTATTTGAAAAATGTTGAACAAGTATTTAAAAATGTTGAACGAGTATTCTGAAAAGTTTGAAAAAGTATTAGAGAAGGTTGAATGAGTATTTAAAAACTATTCAACATGTATATGAAAAATGTTGAATAAGTAATAAAAAATGTCGAACTGAGTATTTGAAATATGTTGAACAAGTATTTGAAACATGTTAAATAAGAATTAAAATGTTGAACGTGTATTTGAAAAATGTTGAATAAGCATTCCTACAATGTTGAATGTATGTACAAAAAATGTGATCACTTATTTAAAAATATTTTTTAACATATACAAAAATTGTAGAGTTAAAACAAAAACAAACATAAAAAAACATATATAAAAAGGAAGAAAAAAGACAATAAAACAAAGAAAAAATGCAAAAAATAATGAAAGAAAAATGGAGAAAAAAAAACAAGATAAAAGTAAAATAAATAAAAAATAAAACGGCTCGAATAGCCTTAAGTAGGACGCGGCACTTTTTCTCTTTTTACATACTATATGCGCGCCTTAATAGGCCGGCCCAATACAATATCAGAGCAGGAAAAGCTTCAGCGAGACAAACCTATCGTCTCGCTTAAACCGAGAAATATCTCTTCGATCCCGCAGCCCTGCGACGCTCCTGTCGGCCAGTCCATTTAAGGGGTCATCTCTTCTGACTGAATGCGGTTTTGCCTGGTTTGTTTTTCGAATGATTTTTATTTATTTTAAGTAAATTTGAAGAAATATACGAATGTGAGAACAGTTCAAAAATTTGAAAAAATATTCCTAAATTCAGTATTATTAGAAAATTGAATAAATAATCAAGATTTTGAATAATTGTGAGAAAACATTCATGAATTAAAAACAACTGCCCACAAAATCTTCATGAATCTGCGAAAATGTTCACGAATCCTGGATTGTTCAGGCATTTGATTTCAGATTAAACATTGATCAGGCATTTGATTGCAGATTGATCAGGCACATGATTGTTCAGGCATTTGATTGCAGATTAAATATTGATCCTGGATTCAAAATCTTCATGAATCTGAGAAAATGTTCACGAATTTAGCAAATACTCGTGTAATTCAAAGAAAATCATGAAGTCAAAACAGTTCGCCGAGTATGTATGCAAATTTTCAAAATATTAATTTCGTAGAATGTATGGAAATTTAAAAAATGTCCGTGAATTGATCAAATGTTCTAGAATTTAGAAGTGGGCATTAATTAGAAAATTCTTCATGAAATTTAAAAAGGTTTGCACAAGGAAAATATTAATTAAATAAAAAATCATGAATTTGAAAAATGTTCACGAATTCAATTTTCTGTTAAATGGAAAAATATGCACGAACTTAAAAATTATTCATGAATTTCCGAAATTTTTGTGTATTTTTTTTTTTTGCAAATTTGAACATGTTCATATTTTTCCATAATTTGAGTAGTGGAAAGAACGGAAAAAGGAAAAAAAATAATAAAGAGTGAAATAAAACAAGATGAAACATGGCAGAAACCCGAGGGAACAACCTTCTAGGAGGTTCGCAAAAATGGCGCAAAAGGAATTCCATATGGGCTGGCCTACTATGCAAGTGAATCGGGAGTGACATGCGCGAATAGGAATCGCGTGAGCGGTTATGAGGGAGAGCTCCTATTTGATGCCCGCTGGTGGGAAATAGTGGAAGCGAAGCACATTGTGCGAGTACAATGGGCCGGCGCGAGAGCATTCACTATAACGGTAGTGAACCCGTTTCTAGAAGGTTCAACTTGGGGAAATATCAGGTGCTCCCGACCTAGGGTGCTCCCCATGCTTCAATTTCACAACATCAATTTTAAATATTAAAAAATGGAAAGAAATTGTAAGTGTTCACAAGTAATGTGACTACTGCCTCTAAAAATTTCTGGTCCAAACTCCAAATGCACACTGAGAAAAAAAAAAGGTGAAATCTAGCATGAATAGTGTAAAAAAAAGGACAAAAGCAACATTGACACTATTCACATCTGAATTTGTCTATTTTTGTTTCTCAACGTGCATTTAGAGTTTTAGGGGTTGTAGTCATATTCCTTATGAACACATGCAAATTTTTCCAGAAATTTTGTTACATTTTTTTAAAATTGGGGCAAAGGAGCACCGCAAGGCTGGGAGCGCCTGATATTTCACAGTTTCACCTCAGTAAACCGTTTCACTGTAGCAAACCCATTTTTTGTTGATGATTTTACTTTACTTTATTCCTTTTCCCCCTTTTCTTTTTTATAGTTTTTGGTACTACAAACATCTTTACAATATGCGGTGAACATTTTGCAAAGTACACACTAGACATGTTTTAATATATGGTCATTTTTTTAATACAGTGAACTTTTTTGTAAAATACGCTGAACATTTTCAGTATACATGCAATAATTCTTAGAATACGCTAAAAAAATTTAAATACACATTGATGAACATTTTTATAATGCACGGTGTGTTTTTTTAATATACATTTAACATTTTCTTAGTATATGATGAACATTTTGTTGGGGCATGCGAATTTACATATGGGCTGAAACAGACCCGAAGATCTGAAGCTACCCACGCTTCCTTGATTGCTCGATTTGCACCAAATTTTATCAAAACCCCCAAAAAAACAAATTTTACTGAAAAAAAAAGTGGATTTGCACCAAACGACACGAGACGAGACGAGTCACCTGCCGCCACGCCGCCCATAAATGCGTGTCATGCCCGTGCTCGGCTCGATGCATATGATGCATCCATCCTGCACCACCACACCCGTCCACTCTCGTCAAGCTCCTACGCACAGCGCATGGAGGCTAGCAGCTCGTCGCAGCACCTCGTCGAGTACGACAGCTTCTTCTTCGGGTGGCTCGACAGCGCCGAGCAGTCGTCGCCGTCCTTCGACCGTCTCATCGACAGCGTCGGTCATTCCTTCCGAATCTCAACGTCGTCCTCCTTCATCGACTTGTACCCCGACGACGATCTCTTCTCTATCGACGGCCTCCCACTCGGCGCGGAGCACGCGGAGCCCGTGCTCCACCGCGACCAGCAAGCACGCAAGGCCGCGGCCGACAACGCTGTGTGCCGGGAGGCGCCGCGCGGGGTCGTCGCCCTGGAAGGTGCTGCGGTTCGCGTTGCCGCTGTAACGGAA
>NW_024119649.1:0-14477 GCF_003073215.2 Triticum urartu
TAGGCGCGGCGCGGGGTCGTCGCCCTGGAAGGTGCTGCGGTTCGTGATGCCACTGTACCGGAAGGTCAGAGCGATTGCGCGGAGGCACAGCAGGTTCACGTTGGCGCGCGGGGCCCCGCCGAGCGTCGCGTACCACGGCAGGGCCGACACGGACGTCCATGACGCCATCCTCTATTGCAACAAGTCCAGCGTAAGTGCATCTCTACAGTGTAGCGCACGCACGTGCACGCGCGCTCATTCACGCTTGCTGATTCATGAGTAATTTCATCTCTGTTTCAGGGGTCAGGTGTGTAGGACACTAATCGCATGTCAGCTAGGGATACTCCCTCCGTCTCAGAACATAAGACGTTTTTCACGCTTAGTCCGTCTTACATTTTGAGTCGGAGGGAGTACATGATTTTCTAAATTTTTTTAATGGGATGACTTTCTAAATCCGTGACAGCTTAAATATACACCTTTTGTATCACGAAAACATGACGTTCTTTATCCTATGGATGTCATTTTCCTTCTCTTAGCGTTGATGCGGCGGTCACCGACCATAAGCAAAAAGAGGACATCATCCATAACCACTTTGCCGAGGTCATGGGCAGAGCAAGCACGAGCTGCGTTGACCTTAATTGGGATGAGCTTAATATCCAGTCGCATGACTTGGATGATCTCGGTGATCCCATCACCGAGGATGAGGTTTTGGCGGCCATAAAAGCAATGCCGGGGTACCAGGCTCCCGGGCCGGATGGCTTCACGGGCATCTTCTTCAAACGTTGTTGGAAAATTATTAAGCATGATCTCATGCGGGTCATCCAGAGCTTTGACTCGCTCCACACATCCCACTTGCAATGGCTCAACTCTGCCAATGTGGTGCTTTTGCCCAAGAAGGAGGGGGCGGAGGGCGTCTCTGACTATAGGCCTATTAGTCTTGTCCATGCCATGGCCAAGATTATCGCCAAGATTCTTTCCCTGCGGCTTGCCCCTCACATGGACGTTCTCGTCTCCAATGCCCAAAGTGCTTTCATAAAGAAGAGGAGTATCCATGACAACTTCATGTATGTGCGCAATTTTGCGAGACGGTTGCACAAGCGCAAGACTTCAGCCCTCCTCTTCAAGCTTGACATTAAAAAAGCTTTCGACTCGGTCAAATGGGAATACACCCTAGACTTATTACAACGCAAGGGGTTCCCTTGCAAATTCCGGAATTGGATCGCCGCTCTACTGTCATCTTCCTCTTCGCGCGTTCTCCTCAATGGGCTTCCGGGCCCCCCGATCAAGCACGGCCGCGGGTTTCGTCAAGGGGACCCAATTTCACCTCTACTGTTCGTCCTTGCAATTGACCCCCTTCAACATATCCTCGACATCGCAACTCACAAGGGCATCATCCATAGGATCCGTGGCCGTGGCGTCATGATGAGAACCTCCCTCTATGCGGACGACGCGGCCATCTTCATGGCCCCAATCAAGCAGGACATCGATAACCTCTCAGTCATCCTAAGGGGTTTCGGCGAGGTGACGGGACTCTGCACCAACTTCCACAAGAGCTCGGTTGTGCCCATTCGATGCAGCCACCTTCCTCTGGAGCATATTCTGAGTAGCATTCCGGCGACCCGCGCCACTTTCCCAATCAAATATTTGGGCCTCCCGCTCTCAGTACGACAACTTCGGAAGGTCGACTTCCAGTATCTTGAAGACAAGGCGGCCGGAAAATTAGTAACTTGGGAGGGACAAAGCATCACAACTATTGGGCGCACTACCCTTGTCAGATCGGTCATCACCTCACAAGCGGTCTTCTCCATCACATCTCTCATTGTGCCACAGGGCACACTTCATAATACCAACAAGATTGAGAGGGCCTTCCTCTGGTCAGGGTCGGACAAGACGACCGGCGCAAAATGTAAGGTCAATTGGGACATGGTCTGCAGGCCTACGATCTATGGAGGCCTGGGCATCCTCAACACCGACAAGTTTGCTCGGGCCTTGCGACTAAGGTGGCCATGGTACGAATGGAAGGAGCCTACCAAGCTTTGGGTTGGCTTGGGCAACCCGTGCACCGAGGAAGATATGGATTTCTTCTATGCCTCCACCACAATCATCGTTGGCAATGGTGCAAAAACACCGTTCTGGGACTCCGCGTGGTTGCTTGGTCGCAAGCCCAAGGATATTGCCCCTCTTATTTTTCAAGCCTCAAAAAGGAAGAGATCGACGCTTCGTCAGGCCCTTCGAGGGAACGCTTGGATGACCCACATCAAGCATGACACTATTGTCTCCGTCGCACACATCCGGGAACTTTTCTCGCTTTGGGCTCTTGTGCATGACTTCCATCTTGACGATCACGTTGAGGACGACATTGTTTGGAAACATGCTGATGATGGGCAGTACTCGGCGTCCACAGCATATAAGGCGCAATTCCTTGGCCTGACGCACTCACCCATTCACCACATGGTTTGGAGAGCTTGGGGCCCCCCTAAGGTTAAATTCTTCGCCTCGTTAACCTTGCAAGACCGGAACTGGACCGCCGATCGGTTGGAGCGGCGTGGTTGGGACAACTGTGGGCTTTGCCCGCTTTGCAAATGTGAGCAAGAATCGGGCATCCACCTCTTCGTCAAGTGCCGCTTCTTCATTAGGCTCTGGCGATCGGTCATCGACAAGTTTGGTCTTGTGCACATGGACACCTCCAATTGGCACCTTGAGGATTCCCTCATGCAATGGTGGGATAAAAGGACCGACATGCGAAACCCCAATAGACGAGCGATGGCCTCCCTCACCATGCTCGTCTCTTGGACTATTTGGAACGAGAGAAACGCGCGGGTGTTTCGTAACAAGAGTGCGCCGCCGCCTATCCTGCTCCAAAATATCGTGCTTGAGGCAAAACTATGAGTTACGGCAGGTGCTAAGAAACTAGGGCGTATTGTTGTACGAGAGTAATTGCCATGCCGTGTTGCAAGGGCGCTTGTAAAAACTCTAAACTCTATTCTCCTCTTATTTAATGGATGAGGCAAATCTTTTGCCTCCGTTTCGAAAAAAAAAACATGACGTTCTGGACATATTATATATATATTACAATATAATGCCATGTTTTCATGAAAACCATATGTAACAAAAAAAGAGAAATATAATATTCTAAACATATTTTCTTTGAGGTAAGATTGTACGTATGGGTTCCCCAACACACACACACACACAAAATCTGAACAACTAAAATGATATTGGAAACCGAGGTCATGTTCAAAACGTCATGCTTTTGTGATACAAATGGAGTATGGTATGGTCTTTATGTTGCGTTCTTTAAACGGTTGTGTGTGTATGTGTGCACACGTGTTTCAAAAATGATTCTATACTACCTAAGAATGTACTCTCACTCCTCGCGGTACCACGTAGATGAATTGTTATACTACTTTTTAATACTTTTTAATAGTTATTGGATACCCCTACTTGAGTTATATGAAAAGATATATGTGACAATAAGACACGGCACATGTGATGTATGCAAAAGAGAAATGGTTTTCTAACATGTACATCCACCGTCTGTCTTCGCCTAGCTCTGTGTATCACATTTTCTTGTTTCGTCGAAGTTTGTCTTGTTCTAAAACATTACATAATGTTATGTTGGAATTTTTCTTGACTTTAAATTGTATTCTATTGTATACCAGCAAAAGGAGAGCCCACTTATTATTATTTTTCTATAGTTCCATCTCTTTTATTGTTTTTCAGCGTATCTTCATGTTAATTCATATATATAAGCAAAATCCAGACACATGAATCTCCAACACATTGAGCGACAAACCAACATAGGCTATCTATATAGCATGCATGCTAGAAAAATCGTTCTACTTTGGGTACCGCTATTTGAATGAGTTGTTTAGTACAATCATATATGGGATATAAATTGTTATTTTCTCTCTCATATATATATATATATATAAATTAAAAATGCTCTTGTTAATAAGTAACATGTAATAGCTACAAGGCCATTGCAAAGAAATTTAAGGCTGACCACAATGGGGAGTATCAGGTTGAACAACATAAACAAATTAATTTATTCGATCAAAAATAGTGCCGGGTCAATTATTTGAACCTGCACCCTAATACTATATAGCGGCCACAAATACCACTCCAACCAAGAACATGTAATTTTACAAATGATAAATTTCTCTTTATATAACATAATGGCTCGTGTGGGTAAAATGGACCATTTTCAACATTTCAGTTTTTTTCCAGTTTTTGTAAAAATATGTAAATTATAATTGTGTTCTATAAATGATATATATATAATTAAATTAAAGTACATTAAAAATTCATATGATTTAATAAAATATCTCCACAAATAATTTAAAAATATATATTAAATATTAAATGAAATTAATTTTACAATTTTTAAAAGTGCTCACATTTTTAATGAAATATTAAAGTAACTTAAGAAAGTTTTGTATATTTAAATAGATTCCCATATAATTCTAAACATTTCCACGTTATAAATAAAATATTTATGTAGTACATAAAAGTGTTCATACTTTAAGAAAAAAAGTGTTGTTTTAAAAAGTTTATATAGTATATAAAAGTTTGTGTGTGTTTTAAAAAAAGCGAACCTAGTGCGCCCTCAGATTGCAGATCCTCACGTGCACAATATTTGAATAAAATAGACATTTTTATAGTTCGTAAATATTTAAATTGTATGTATATGTTTTAAAATAACACATGAATTATTTTTAAAATGACATGTAAAATTTAAATTCTTTTTGAAATCATGTTCGTTATATAGTCATAAATATTAATTATACTTAGAAACATGAGACCTTTTTGGTAGAAGTGATATCCAAGGCTGATATAACATTTTGTCGGATGTTTGGGTCACAGACCCGACACTATTTTTTGCTGGATTATTGAATTCCTTTAATTTATGTTCTTTCGTCTAGTGTACATAATGGTCACGAATCTAGTTTTGACTATACAACTGTGCTGCGGTTGACTCGCTAGCCGCGAGCTAACAGTAGTTCATTGGTTCGATTCCCTACCAGTCTAGCTTTCAGTTTTATTTCAGCCGTTTATCCGTGAGGTCCTATTTCTAAGAAAATAGTTTTAAGGGGTTTTCCAAAAAATAGGCCGCACGCCCTGTCATTCAGTAGCTGACAGCGGGCCCCATGCCACGCCGGAATGCCTTGTTAGCATCGTGTGCGTATGCAGAAGAGATTTGAACTGTATTTGCACGCTCATGACAAGTTATGGAACTAGTTCAATGTATTTTTCAAGTTTAGGCATTAAAGTGAACATCCGTGACAAGTTCAAGCACCAACGGTGTATTTACCTCTATTTTGATTGGTTAGGCTGAGATAGTTTACAACTAATTTGTGCTCAGTTGGAGATTTAGTATTCGAACTTTTTTTGCGGGTGAGGTTTAGTACTATAAATAAATGGAGTTGGAGTCAATGGCAATTTTTCATATGAAATGAAGCTCAGTGGGGTCAGTAGGAAAATTTCCTAAAGGATTATGTCCAAATTAATACTGAACACCAAATATCCATGGGAACAACCATGTATGTCCTGACCTTCAGAATGAATGCTATTTCGACAGCGAGTCACTCAGATTATACCCACCAACCCAACTCAGATCGTTGTTTTCACCGCTTCAGTTTTTTTCCCTCGTCACCTTGGCATAGCTTCGGTCTTATATGACTTAGCTCTTTGCTATCGTATCCCTCGATGCTACATTATGAGTCAATAAAAAACACCCTATGTCAGAAAAAAAATGTCCAGGTCGAATTACACAGGAGCGACTCAAAAAAGACTAGTGAGGGACTATACATATGATATGAGAACTAGCGTCACCATCGATCGATTAGTATGATCCTGTGTAAGAAAGCAACTCTACAACAGGAACAAGATCGAGAATGCTGATTTACTATGATAGTAGCAGTAGTGACAAGGCAGGAGGGTCGTTTCTAGAAAGATACCGGCTAATCGTGTCGCGTGTCTCATGGTCATGGCGCTGCGAGAGTAGGATTTAAGCCACCCTCCCTTTATTATCCAATTTGTTACTCTCTCTGTCCCAAAATAAGTGTCTTAATTTTTCTTAATTCGTGATGGAGGGAGTACTTACTAAATGTCTTAGTCAACTTTCTTAGCCATTGAAATTCTGTCCAACATGGTAGAGTCCTATTTATTTTCCACATACCTCTGAACTGAGGTTCACTACTCAATGCACTCAGTCAACCAAATCACAGACTGTATCACCACCGGCGCAACCGCTCGATGATAGTGGTGAAGCCATGGCGAGCTGCGTCGTCCCTGCATCCAATGAGGTCATGGCTGAGTACTAGATGGGATCTCAGATTATACCCACCAATCCAACTCACATCGTTTTTTATCGCTTCAGTTTTTTCCCTCGTCACCTTGGCATAGCTTCGGTCTTATGTGACTAGCTCTTTGCTATTGTATCCATCGATGCTACATTATGAGTCAATAAAAAACAACTTATATCAAAAAAATAAAAATGTCCAGGTCGAATTACACAGGAGCGTCTCAAAAAGGACTAGTGAGGGACTATACATACGATATGAGAACTAGCGTCACCATCGATCGATCAACATGATCCTGTGCAAGGAAGCAACTCTACAACAGAAACACGATCGAGAATCCTGATTTTTTATGATAGTAGCAGTAGTGACAAGGCAGGAGGGCCGTTTCCTAAAAGATACTGGCTAGTCACGTCGCGTGTCTCATGGTCATGGCGCCACGAGAGTAGAATTTAAGCCACTTTTGGCGCCTAATTAATGGAGCATCTCCCTATTTATTATCCAATTTGTTACTTCCTCTGTTTTAAAATAAATGTCTCAATTTATTATATTATTAAAATGATAGAAAACGAACGGCTCAGATGTAACACTAGGAAAAAGACACGAAAGAACGGTGGTGATTTGCTGGAAAGATGTACGCATGTCTCTGTATCGCATACCATTTTCAACCAGCCGTGATGATTGGAGTCCAAATCTTACACGGCCACCTATTCAAAAAAGGAAAGACCAGGCTATGTAACATACGTTCCCATTTTTCAGCCAGCCTAGAAAACATATGAGTTAAAAGAGTCCAATTCCAATACAACGAGTCAACGACTATTCTAAATAGACGAGCGGCATAATTCATGCACCTTTGTATGGCCTAGAACAAGGTCTTTTTTACAGATCTATAATAGAAAACAAAGTCTTTTTTGACATATCTGTGAGTACAGTGATTGAAGCATTGGACCAAACTATTTTTTGGTAAAATCAAATGATAAAGGGCAAAAATAATTTTTGTTATTGTAGGCGAATAAACTGAATAGTAATAAAAGGAAAACAGACAACGCGTGGTGGAAAATTAGAACAGTATGTCTTATGAGACGAATTTTATAACTAAATTAACAAATAGTATCACATTACAGTTTCTGCTATATAAATATGAATAGAATGCTTAAATGTACTCAATAAAAAAGAAGTGGACAAGCACAGGTAGTGCCAAGTATTTTCACGAATGATTTAATTTGATTCTAAGATTTCATATAATTTAGATATCCTACCTAATAGAACATGGCGTGCGATTAGGCAGGTTAAGGAAGAGAAGATAAGGCTAGGTACTACCATGCGTGTACCACACAAGCCACCAGATATATTCACATAGGTTAAAAATATATTATTCTTTGATTGTAGTTATAACAGCTGAGTTGAAAAATCAGAAAGCTATACACAATATAAATCACGTACAAGTAAGTTGAGCATTTTCTTCACAGAAAAAAACAAGTCGAGCGTTAGCACGTAAAACTGAGTCTACCATTGATGCGTACAAAACCAATACGTATACATTAAAAAGAGAAGAAGCATACGACTGCAAAGGCAGACCTGGCCTGTAGGCAGCCCAAAAAACGCACTGTTTTGTTTGGCTTCTCCCAGAAAAGTTGCAGGGAGCAGCTTGCATCCTGTCACCATATAGACGCCACCGGCACAATGGTTGACAGATCACAGATGCACGGACATCTCAACCACTCCGTTCTGAGTTCAAGTTCGTCGATGTAGTACCATGCCGCTTCTCTTGCGGGCTGCTGCTCACACGCGTCGGCTCTTCATGCTAGGCTAAGTTCGTCGCGTCCAACTCAGCCTCTTTGTCGGATCTTCTCTATTTCTATGTATTTTTTAATACATACTCTGACCTCTAAAGATTCATATACTACAACGTTTAGCCTCTCGACACATCCTTTCTCCGTCCGAAAAAGACTGTGCCTCAAATAGATGTATCTAGCATAGATATATCCATACACAAAGAGAGCCTAACGACCCGAGTTCAATTCCTAAAATTGATAGGTGATGCACAGGGGTTTTTCCCCATTTATTGAGGATCAAGTTTGGTGTATGGTGGAACCACTCATAAAAAAATATCTTGATACTCATTAAAAAAAATCCGAGGACCATGTTTATCTTGCTACTCATACTAAAAATGGCCGTATGGATCCCTAGTTGATGCAGAGGCCGGGGAAGTGAAATTCTCCCCCATAAAAAAGAGCTCCATAGTAAGCCTAGGTGCACATAAATTCCTCCCGAGTTCCCTCTCCCCTCCCGAGTCGCCCCCCCGCGTGGGCGGCCGGGAGGCCCCCAGATCCCGTCGGTCGGCCCTCCCCCACTCCTCCTCCTCCTCCCTCGCCGCCGCCCAAGGGTCTGGGTCTTCCGGATCGGACGATGATGGCGTTTTAGCGCTTTCCCTCCTGGGGGCATCGTTTTGGAGCAAGTGATGGCTAGGGGGATGGTGGAGCGGTACTTCATCTCACACATTGATGGCAGCGGAGATCGGCGGCATGGCGCTATGGAGGCTCGGCGTCTGATGCGCGGAGATGGACTCGCGCAGGAGGAGGTAGCTGTCTGGCGTCATGGTGACGTCGATGGCAGAGTGGCTAGACAAGGTAGAAGCCTCAATATGATCTGAAGACGAACCTGTGGAAGATGGCGGCAACGACACACGAGTGCGTTTGACCGGATTGTGCCCCAGACCCGGTATGTGGCTCGGCTGGAGCTTCCGGCTTTTGATGTTAGGCTTAGGTGAGTGGTTTGGGTAGTGGCCCAGCTAGCATCCCTTCATCATATGGACAGGAGTAGCGGCATATGTTGCCAAGATGGTGGATTCAGGTATATTGTTTGTAATACTTTGTAAGGTCCTCGAGAATAATTAATAAAGTGGCCATATGCATCTCCCAGATGCAGAGGCTGGGGGTCATCCTCTTTTTCTAAAATAAAAAAGATACATCCATTTGAGGAACAAGTTTTTTCGGACGGAGGGAGTACTACATATCTTTGCATGACAGCCACACAAAAAAACATATGCACGCACGAGTGATAGCCACATAGGTTTACATGTGTCTAATGGATGGGCATACAAACTTGGCAAAGCCAACCAATAATTGAAGCTCATCAGAACACCCCATACACGACAACAAAGATTTACATATTGGAGTTGTGCCAATAAATAGAGAAGCAAACCAACTTTTCATTCTATCCTAAAATCTAATGCCAACTAATCACGTCTGATCAAGATTTGAGTCGGTTTTGTGAAAATAATAATGTTAGAAACTTATCTTATTAGATGGACAAACAATAAAACTGACTTACATGTGAAGTTCAAAATAATAAATCATAAATCATATTTTAGCATATAAAATTTAGCTGTAAGTATAAAATACAACCTGTAAAGTTAACATCCAAGTAAATTAGTAATCCAATCCTAGCCTGTTAAATATATGTGGATGCAGAGCATCATGGACGTAAAATAGAACCTATGACATTTTTTAAAGGATGGAACATTTTAATAGCAAGTTTTTATGAACATACAAAAATAGTTACTCAATCTTCGATTGTTAGGCTACATAGACTATTCGACGAAGAGAATATTCTTACATCCAATTGGAAACACCCACGGAATATCGAGAGATATAGTAAGGAAACCACAATTTCAACACACACGTACGCGCGCACCCACACAGTAGTTACACATAGGCATAGAAGAAGACGGCATAATGTTTCGGCATTTAATTTCTAGTGAAATGGTTTCCGGTGGTAGGACAATAACCACAATGCCATTAGTCAGTTTCTGTCACAAGATGACATCCATAGAAATAATAATACATTCAACAAATAGATTTTTTTGCAAGACTTTGATCCTATTAACTCAAGACAAGATGCACATTCCAACTAGAATTGTTTTCTAGAGAGCTTAAATAATATATCGATGCTCACATGGCATCTTGAATAAAATTTGGCTATGGGGGAAATAGTGTTCGATGAAGAGAAGTAGAGGAGAGAAATATGAAAATTGTTATGGAATTATGTGGCTTTGCTTGGATGTGGCTAATCAAAGATGGATGTGTCTGTAAAAAATAATACATATGGACAAGGAAAACCAACTAAATTTTTATCATGTTTTCTTGAGACATATGTTTTTTTGTATCCTTTTCTATGGTTTAGATGAAATTTTAGTGTCATCATGATGACAAAAATATATTCAATAACCTTTGGCCACATGGGAAAATACTTATGGTAAAAATAATATAATATATAACTATAAGACGCAATAGAATAAATGTTGTATCCAAAAAGGATAATTTCACATCAATATGTAATGAATCATTACTTTTTCTTAAAACAACACTGAAATGCAAAAGAAAATGACACAAATCAAAAGTAACAAGCTCTAACCTTTGCCAATTAGAGAATGTCAAATTGCCATAGCATTTGTGGATTACATATGTTTATAATGGAAAGCAGAACTTCTAGCCGTGCAAATGTGCGGATAACACCGCTAGTTTTTCCTATTTCGGGATGGAGGGAGTAGTTACTAAATGTCTTGGTCAACTTTCTTAGCCATTGGAACTCTGTCCAACATGGTAGAGTCATGGCGAGTTGAGGTTCACTACTCAATGCACTCAGTCAACCAAATCACGGACTGTATCACCACCGAGTTGAAACACTGGGTTTAGGGTTTTACGTGGGTGGCTAACATCCGGCCTCACGTCTCAATATATAGATGATCAGAATACAATTACATACGTATACAAATACATGTACATGTACAATATGCTAGACCCTATTTTACATGCCCCCTCAATCTGAACTACATACAAGATTCAGATTGGTTCTAAAACGGTCTAGCATCTGTCGAGTAGCGGGTTTAGTAAATACATCCGCTAACTGATCATCAGTTGATATAAACCTGACTTCCAGTTTACCAACAGCTACCCGTTCCCTCACAAAATGGAAATCAATCTCAATGTGTTTGGTACGAGCATGAAACACTGGATTCGCCGTCAGGTAAGTTGCCCCTAAGTTATCAAACCACAATATGGGTGTGCGCTGCCGTGTGACTCCAAGTTCTGTGAGAACTGTGTCTATCCAAATGGCTTCAGCCGCGCCATTTGCCAATGCCTTATACTCTGCCTCGGTGCTAGACCTCGAGACCGTAGGTTGCTTCTTGGAACTCCAAGATATAAGATTGGGTCCAACAAATACAGCAAAGCCACTAGTAGAACGCCGGTCATCAACACAACCTGCCCGGTCTGCGTCGGTGAATATACTGACTTCAGTAAATCTGGACTTACGAATCCGTAGTCCCGTGTCTAGCGTACCTCTGATATACCTCAGAATACGCTTAACTGCTTCCCAATGAACCTGGGTAGGCTGAGACAGGAACTGACACACTTTGTTCACGGCAAAGGAGATATCTGGACGGGTGAGTGTCAGATACTGCAGTGCTCCAACTACACTGCGGTACCTGAAAGAGTCATCGATACTCAGCAATGCTCCACTGTGACGCGAGAGGCTCTCGGATGTAGCAAGTGGAGTGGAAGTGGACTTGCAGTTCTCCATGTTGACGCGATGAAGAAGATCAAGTGCATACTTCTTCTGTGTCAATGTCATGCCCCCTGAATGAAAGGACGCTTCCAATCCAAGAAAGTACTCCAGCCTGCCCAAGTCTTTGATGGGAAAACTCGCAGACAAGGACTGCACAAGGCGATCCACCACATGAGGTGTAGAACCGGCAATCACAATATCATCAACATACACCAGCATGTAGATCTGAATAGCACCATGTGAAAATATGGACAAGGACGCATCCGCCTTGGAAGGAACAAAGCCAAGCTGTGAGAGACGCTGACTCAACCGAGCATACCAGGCACGCGGCGACTGTTTGAGCCTGTAGATGGACCTATGGAGTTTG
Organism: Triticum urartu; assembly: GCF_003073215.2. Classification (NCBI taxonomy): domain Eukaryota; kingdom Viridiplantae; phylum Streptophyta; class Magnoliopsida; order Poales; family Poaceae; genus Triticum; species Triticum urartu. Next base: position 12,217 of record NW_024119649.1, read on the forward strand.
TAGACATGAGAGGGATGATGAGCATCCTCAAAGCCAGGGGGCTGCTGCATGTAGACATCTTCGGCCAAAAATCCGTGAAGAAAAGTATTACTCACATCAATCTGGCGAAGACACCACCCGCGGGAGACGGCGAGAGAGAGGACCAGACGAACCGTGGTAGGCTTCACCACGGGGCTGAAAGTATCTCCATAGTCTATCCCTTGCTGTTGAGTAAAACCGCGAGCAACGAGGCGAGCTTTGTGCTTGTCAACAGAACCATCCGGACGATGTTTGGTCTTAAAGATCCACTTGCAACCCACAATATTAACACCAGGAGGCCAAGGCACCAACACCCATGTGTTTGTGTGACGAAGGGCAGCAAATTCCTCAGACATGGCGACACGCCAAGCCGGTTCACCAAGAGCATCACGATGAGAGGTGGGTGCGGCGAAGAATGCACGCCGACGAGTGTCGTACCGCACCGTACCATCCGTGTATGTCTTGGCCTTACGCGTATGATCGCGGTGACGGGTGACCATAGTGTGCCCGGTAGCTGCATCACCGGTAGAAGGTGGCGGCGACGAAGGAGACCCGGCCGGTGGTGTCGCGGCTGAACGATCGTCGGCAACAGGCGACATGGGCCGGGGGGACGCGTCGGACTGGGCCGAAACAGGCGACGAGGGAGATCCAGGTGGAGACGGCAGCCCAGAGGATGCGGCTGGCGACTTGACGACAACCGAAGTAGGCGAGGCGGGCTGGGCCGACCCAGGCGAGGCGGGGAACGCAGCGGGCAACCCAGTCGTGCCTGTGGTCGCGCCAACGGGCGAGGCAGACGGGACCTCAAACGCGCCAGTGGGCGAGGCCGACAAGGCTGCCTTGGGAGGCGTGACATGCACGTCGGGGCCATGCACGTCGATCGCGCCGGTGGATACAGGTGCGACGACGGGTTCCTGGGAAGAAATTAGAGCAGCATCTGCAGAAAACAAGTCAGGTGACAAATAGGACAGGTTGTATTTCCGCACATGGACATCCGAAACCGGTTCATTAGATGGAAAAGTGAGAGCATGCTAAATGGAGGCAATGTCAACCGAGACACCCGGGCTAGAGTAAGGGAAAACTGACTCGTCAAAAACAACATCACGGGAGATGTAGATCCTACCCGAGGTGCGATCAAGACACTTATAGCCCTTATGCAGAGGGCTATAGCCAAGGAAGACACACATCTTCGAACGGAACTCCAGCTTGTGAGCATTATACTTGCGGAGACTAGGCCAGCAAGCACACCCAAAAATCCTGAGAGAGGAATAATTGGGTTGAACATGAAACAGGCGGAACAGAGGCGTGTCTTTGTTGAGAACCGGAGTGGGCATACGGTTGATGAGATAACACGCCGTAAGAAAGGCCTCATCCCAAAACCGGAGTGGGAGAGACGAGTGTGCCAGTAAGGCAAGACCGGTCTCGACCAAATGACGGTGTTTGCGCTCGGCAATACCGTTCTGCTGAGATGTATGTGGACACGACACATGGTGAGAGATGCCCGTGCGTTGAAAATAGCATTGGAGCTTGTGGTATTCACCACCCCAGTCGGACTGAACAGCCTTGATTTTGCAATCCAAGAGGCGTTCGACATGAGCCTGAAAGTTATAGAAGACTTGCTCAACATCGGACTTATGTTTAAGCAAATAAATCCAAGTGAAGCGCGTGTAATCATCAACAAAACTGACATAATACTTGTACCCCCCCGAAGATGCAATAGCGGGACCCCAAACATCTGAATGTATCAATTCAAGAGGTACAGTAGTGACATGATAAGATGTGGAATACGGTAGCTGATGACTCTTAGCACGCTGACATGCATCACACACTAATGGTGAAGTATTTGAACTAGAGCAGGGAAGATCATGCCTCCGAACAATGGAGGTGACCACATTATTTGTAGGGTGACCTAGACGTTGATGCCATTGCGACGACGAAACACGGACACTGGATGAAGCATGGCGAGATGACGAAGCACGAGTAAAGGGAATCGGATAGACCCCTCCTCGACTGCTACCTTGAAGAATGACACGCCTGGTTGCTTTGTCCTTAACAAAGAAAAAACGACGGTGAAATTCAAAAAACACATCATTATCACAAACAAGGCGATAGACAGAAAGAAGATGCTCTCTGATGTGTGGAACATGAAGGATGTTGCGCAGTTTGAGAGATGAACCGGGTAAACGGGAATGACCAATGTGTGAAATAGACAAACCTGCATCATTGGCCACCTGAACCTGGTCCTT
>NW_024119650.1:0-9361 GCF_003073215.2 Triticum urartu
GAATCTTCTGTTGGCAACACCCGGCGGCCGGCGCGCGCCGTGCAGCCCGAGGAGACCTTGCAGCAAGCCGTGCTCGCCCGGATAGACGGAGTACGAGCAGGAGTGGATTCCGTGGTGCACCGCGACATCGACGGCTTCTCTTCGCCACCGAGCCCTGCTCCCCTCCTTGTGCATCAGGACCAAGGTGCTCAAGAATCTTACCTTGTCACGGTCGACTCCCCTCTCTCCCTCCGCATTCTGCATTGGTAGGTCTGTTGGATTGGCACCGCCGGTGAAGCAAAAAACTAGAGGTAGATTGGTAGGTCTGTTGGATTGCTAGCTAGATGTGTATTATTGGTATACGGTTAGGATAAGGTTGTTTATTTAGTGATATGAGGATTAAACCTTTCTTGGGGTTGTTTGGATTGGATACGGACTTTTTGCCAATTCTGTTTCCCATAAACTCGTTTAAAGGGCTAACCACATGAAATTTGTTAGCGTACCAAAAGTACAGTTTTTTAGGGACAGAATTAGTACAACTTGGTTTTAGTAGAACAGGCAAAGTGTCTTCTAATAGTTATTGTTTAAACCATTTTAGCCGTTCATATTAAAAAAAGCATGGCGTGAGCATCGATCGGACCAAGGAAATCACTTACGCCTCAATCAGGCAAAGGCAGCAGCATGGCCTTAACATTGTGTATAGTTATAGTCTACTCTAGAAGATGCTTAACACCTTAACGTTGTGACTCGCGTGTTCTCGGTGATGTGCCTGAGTGTGTTGAAACTTCCAAGAAGGAAAAGAACTATGGTCAAGGAGGCTAGCTTCCTCTTCCTGGAGATTCGATCTGCCAATCCCGACCAAATTTCGAATTGTGCAGACCCACAATGCATTTCAACAAAGCAAAACACAATGTCAGAATCATACAGATTTATGCAAGGTAACCTGACATATAAGTCAGTACTCTACAATGGTGACAGTCATACTAATGTACCATTTGTAAAAATCGAATGCAAAGCTTGGTCTGCATCTTTTGGCAAATAGCTTAAGGTTGATGTTTCTAAGCATGTACATGGTACTTTGGAAATACCTTCTTCATTGAATTTTGAGGCCTGAAATTGATGTTTAAGAACGTGTTAGAAATTAAGGATAGCTGCGTGCTAAATCTAATCACAGAGGTACAGAAAAAAGCAGATCAACAGATTATGTTCCTTTTCTTCATATCGAAGTATTTGTCGCCTAGAAAAACTCATCCTTTAATAGTTGAGATAGTAGAGATATGAGGAGATCACTGATGTCTTCACTCAGCTTGGGTTCTTCATTAATTATCACAGAGAGAAGTACATATTTCAACCCCGAACTCTTGCCCTAGTCTAATTTACAAGCCCGAACTTCAATACCGTCTAAATTACAACCCCCAACTCTCAAAACCGGTCAGGATTCAACCCTTCACTACCCCTTGACCGTTTTTGACCAAGTTGACCGGTTTTGACCCATTGACTAGGTGAACATTAAATTAAAAAAAATCTATTTCTTATTTCTTTACACATGGTGAATAGTATTTTTTTTAAGTTACAATTTTTTAGCTTGTTTGGACATTTGAGTAGCTCTCAGAAAAAAGACAAATGTGGAGTCTGTGAAACAGTTAACTGTCGTGCACTGTTCGGGCTGATTTTGTTTTTTTGGCTGAGAGCTACTCAGATGTCCGAACACGATGAAAATTGGCACGGACCTCACACATTGATACATCTTCCATGCAAAAAATATTCTTTTTTTTATTTTTTTTGTTTTTTGAATTTACTGTTCAGACGGTGAAAAAATCAAAATTATTTGTTGAATTTTTTTACTTTTTTACTTTTTAAAATTTACTGTTCACCTTCTGAAAAAAATGAATTATTTGTGATTTTTCTATTTTTATTTTTTAAAATTTACTGTTGACTAGTCAAGGGGTCAAAACCCGGTCAACTAGGTCAAAACCGGTCAACAGGGAGAGAAGGGTTGAATTCTGACCGGTTTTGAGAGTTGGGGGTTGTAATTTAGATGATATTGAAGTTCGGGGTTGTAAATTAGACTAGGGCAAGAGTTCGGGGTTGAAATATGCACTTCTCTCATTATCACATACATAGTTCCTTATCCATGTATTTCTAACAAGAGATTCTATGCAATTGAAGTTTAAGTCAGTTTTTATATTGCTATATATGATATTAGATGCCATAGGTTTTGACCATATTAAAAAAACATATGCATTAGAAAGAAATACGACACCTTAGTATTTCTGTTCTTCTTTAGCAAGTCACTATCCAAACATCTTCCTCCTGCATCTGTTTGAAATTTCACGCTGTCTCTTGTTATTTCCAGCTTAAACAGGTATAGGACGGGCAGATGTCGCGAAAGGAATACTCATGGTTTCTGAAGACTGACTATGCCTGAGTACTACACATCAACAAACTCAGGTTAGTGTGCATTAAGATCTACAATAGTTATGTGGTTGTAATGTAGAAATGAACATACTTTACCTTGACTTGCTATAATTTGATCCGGCGACTTCATGTTCTAAGGACTTCCTTGTACACTATGTTCTTCATGGTCGTTAATAAGGGCTTAGATCTTTTTCGCTTCTTTGAATTCTTGCTTTCTTCCTTACCCTTGCCCTTACCCTTGCCATTGTCCTTGATGGCGAGAATCTTAATGTTCCTCTTCGCTGTGGCTCTAGACAATGTGACGTAGAGCTGACCGTGAGAGAAAACCGGGTCCGGTAGGTACACCCCGACAATTGGGATGGTCTGCCCTTGCGCTTTGTTGATTGTCATGGCAAAGCTGAGCCTAATAGGGAACTGCTTCCTCTTGAACTTGAAAGGGAATATATCGTCATCGGATGGGCAGAGAGGTATCCGAGGAAGGAACACCCTCCCACCCGCATGTTGTCCCAGCCAGATTTCTGCATCAATGGAATTCCTCTGAAAACCCCGGACCACAAGCCTTGTGCCGTTACACAACCCATTAGCTGGATCAATGTTTCTCAACAGTATAACAGGGCAATTTATCTTTAGTTTGAGTGCATGCGGAGGCAGCCTGTTGGGAGTCAGGTTATTAAGGAATTCGGGGGCATAGTAGCTGTGTGGATCATCCTCTGCACTACCAAAACTGTGGTAGATCTTCTCTTCGCCCTGGAAGCACTCTATCATGCGTGTATTTATCTTATCAACGTTGTCGTTCTTGGTGGAGAGGATCGCTCGAGATGTCATGTAATTTGGATCAGCCATGTTGTCGTCCAGAGGAGGAAATACATGGTCAATTAGCTTCTCTAGGTCAGCGTCGTCTCCTGTTGGCGGCACACAAATATCTTCGGGGAGCCTTATGTTGCCTTCCTCGCCAGTTTCCTCGGTCCCGTTACCTACCCGTAGCAAGTAATCTGCGAACCACGGGTCTTTATGCGCCCTCATGTTGGTGACGAGCCTTAGCTGGCGCATGCCGTTCCAAAGGTACGAACTCCGCAGGGTCGCATCGATTATCTGACCCCGTGACCCCTTCCTGATGACCGGAAGGACCTGCCTGAAGTCCCCACCGAACACGACTGTCTTTCCCCCGAATGGTCATAGTAAGTGCCTTCACGAGAATGATTTCCTGAAGAACCATTTTGTTTGAAAAAATGTATAAATGCAAACTGAAAAAAGTCGTGTGTAAGGGCGATACCGATTGATGTTTCCACATGCGGCACTGGCTGAAAGGCCTTGAGATTGCCGGCTATAGGAATCATCATAGGCAGTTGCGTGGGCACATTGTCATCAACATAGGAGGACGAAACACTGTAGTTAGTAGTGCCTGTTTGTTCACGTATGAAAAAACCAGATGGTGGTCGGTGTGTATTGGTGAGTTGTGATCTGGGTGTTCTCTCATATTCGACAACTGATAAGATTAATGTAAGTTAAGTTGTGAAGCTTATTGAATACCTTATGTGCAGACATGTGATTGGCATACACATACCTTTTTTCCCTTTATCATAGAGATGCTCTCTGTCCCGTGACATCTTTCTGTCCTACAGAAGCTTAAATAAACCTGCAGCCATTTTGCATTACAAAAAATGATATGACCTCTGGTGACTCATTTAACAGGCTTTTATGACTCACTTGTTCATTTTCATAGACATGTTCTTCGCACATAGACATTTGTATATTATATTTTGACGGCTGAAGTTTGTATATTTTAGCATAGACATGTTCTTCGCACATAGACATTTGTATATTATATTTTGGCGGCTGAAGTTTGTATATTTTAGCATATACATTTTCCTCACACATAGAAGTTCAATTTTTTTTAAAGGGCTCAGACATGGCGACAAGAATGAAGGTGGAGAGGAAGGAGTGGAGAGAAAGATGTCTCTCTCCACGTGGTGCGAAAAAGACTATACAGGATTCTGGAGGTGAGCTTGTATTTTTTATCTACCCAGGCATGTTTGTTCCCATGATGTAATGTTTACCTAATCTTATACTGCAATTTCAGAATTTCCTAGATTTTTTGTTTTTACAGTTTCAACACATATTCTTCTTACTAAAATAAACCTGCAGTCTTTTTGCATTACAAAAATGATATGACATACTATAGGACTTTAGCAATATCCTTTACGGAACAGGGCAATATTCTTTAGGGAACAGGTGGCATAACTCATTAGATTTTGTAACTTTGGGTAATAAGTGCTATGTTCAAACTTTGGGGAATAACTTTGGGGGATAACTGTCATTCATTTGCACAGCACCCGTCCACATGTATTAATTCCCAGAACTTGATTAATGTAATGAAGCATGCTTTGTTCAATGTAGTTGGAGTAAAAGTTAAAGATGCAATCTGAGTACTAACATTATGAAGATTTGAACAGGAGTGAAACAGGTCACGATGGCAAACCTAACAAAGGTGGATATCGGTCTTGCCGTCGTAGAGGAAGAAGACGGTAGGCGGGCTCAGGAGATGAAGCAGCAGCAGCCGTGGAGCGGAGGTTGTGTTTGGACGCCCTGGTTGTGGTTCGGCATGCGAACAATGTGGCCGGACGACGATTGGCGGCCTGCGTTCGCCTGTGGATGGAGCTCGTACAGCAGGAAGGCGGGCTCAGGAGATGAAGTAGCAGCAGCCGTCGAGCGGGGGTTGTGTTTGGCCGCCGTGGTTGTGGTTCGGCAGGCGAATGATGTGGCCGGACGACGATTGGCGGCCTGCATTCGCCTGTGGATGGAGCTCGTATGGCAGGAGGAGCTCGACGCCAGGAAGAACTGGCGTTCGTTGGCGGGCCGAAGGAGTTTGATTTTTGGTCGATGGACCTGGTCCTCGTTCGTGGGTTGCGGAGCTGTTTTTTTTTGACTGGGCGCGATCGTGGGGTTCCATGGACTTCTCGTTCGTGTGTTGCTCGTACGTGGGATGAGTTGGTGTTTTTTTTTGCGGGTGCTGATTTGGTGATTTTTAGTATGTGGGCTGAGTTGCTGAGTTTTGGGCTGCTGCGTGCGTGTGGGAGCTCATGCGATGGCTCTCGTACGAAGGGAGGTGGGGGTATCGAACCATCACGAGGTTTGATCCCTCTTTAATAGTAGAGATCAACAACTACAGTTTGTGATTTCGTCTTTCTAACCGCATGCTTCTAATGTACAGACACCTGCACCCAATTCCAAATGCGCTTCTTTGTTGTCCGCACGATGCCTTGCAATGACGCTGGGCACATTGTAACTGAGACAAACCAGCCACCACTCTAAGTTGTCGGTTATACTGGAACAACAGAGAGCTCGTGGCACCGCAGATCTTTTGTCCATGACCAACTTGTAACAAGTGTTGATGTAATAGTCTTTTATTTAGTTGCAAAAAGGAATTGTAATACTTTTTGCATATCTTATGAATTTGTTTCAAGGCTTGATCATTCTTTTTGTCCATGCCGATGATTTCTTTGCAAAGCAAATGTTTTCATTATAGAACAAAAATGCTTCCTTTACATCAAAAAATATATTTACATCTCCTAAAAATATAACATAGACAAATTCCTTCTGTTGGATAATATTTGTCTGCCTCACCACAAAGCATATGCTTCCATCAGTTTGGAATGTTTCCATGGCATAAAACTATTTCATCGTTGCAAAAAAATGCGTCTCAGAAAAATATAGGTATATATTGTACTAGATTTAGTTGAAGTACATGCTTTTGACGTTTAAAAGGATTGTTTCCATGGCATAAAGATGCACATAATCTCCCGTAAATATGGATAGCAAACGATTTTCGGAAGCAATCCTCGGAAGCATAATTATTGGAAGCACAATTCTCGGAAGCAGGAAACAAATTCTGGTTATGATATGATTTATTTTCCACTAATTTATTGTTATGATACGGAGCTGGTTTACTACCTGGAAACAAATTATGGTTAGGATTTATATTCCACTAATTCTTGGAAGCACAAATCTTCTCAGAAGAAGGAAACAAACGACCAGGCATATCCCTGGGCCCATGCACGCATAGCAGTTACGATGCACAATCAATTAACGCCACAAATTTTGCTCAAAAAAAAATTAACGCTACAATCCATAAATCACGCGAGGGAGTTTAATACCAAATCTGACGGGCAACATGCATCTGATCCAATGGACGTGCACTAGTCTGATAGGTGAGAAGCATCAGTAGTCTGATGCCTAGTAATTCCCTATAAATAACCGATGGCTAAAGAATTTGAGGCACTCGTCTTTAATGACCACAACAACCCTACGTGGGTCATGGACATCAAGATCCTTCTTGTGTCCCATGAGATAGCGCAAGCATCCCGGGACACGAAGGACCTTAGGGGGAAATGTTTGAATCCAACTTCAACCTTCACCCCCACATTTCAAATGGAATTGGTTGTTTGCACGATGTTCCTCTTGGACGAGAAACACTATGACTTTCCATCAGCCAAAGGACCTTGCTCACACAGAGAACATGTTGGTTGAGTATGCCTAAATCGATACGTTTGGAGCCTTCGGCTAGTCTCTCAATCTCCTTAATGGTCTATTTATTTATGTCCATTTGTGATGTTGTAATAAGAACATAAGTATTGTTGTCATCATCTATTGTATATCACAATATATTGTATCAACACTTTGGTACAATACATTTGTATGTATTATATATATATCTGACAGTGATTTTCATACTGAGAATCTTCAAGTCTATATATAGATTTCTACGGAGTCAATCTGATGAAAGATAATATGTGCCTTGTGGACATATGCACCACGAACTCTATACTCAGGGAAGTGAAATGTTTCCACTCTCGCCGAGAGAAGGAGATGTCTTTACTCGCTAGACACGATGATGTAATTGTTGGCTCAACTCGATACATATTTACTATCCCTATGGGTACTCGAGTAGAATCAATGATGCTTTATCGTGTTCGGGTCAACTTGTACCATGCTAAACTATAGAGGTATCCGTTAAAATAGTTTCCATAGCGAAACTTATGATGACAACAAAGAGGAATATCTTCTCTTTACCTTAGGCACTGGATATGGCAAGCATGTTCTCTATGTATCATCAGGATTGCACTAGACATACTACAAAACATGTCACACATGTTGCGTACAAGATAGTTTTCCAGAATGTCTTTTATATAACAAACTTGGCATAATCGTCTTGGTCATCCAGACATTGGGTTGAAATCGAAACTATCAGCAATTCCAATGGTTTATGACTATTATGATGCTAAATTATAATAATATTTGGATTTTATGTGAACTACATGTGATGAGGGGAAGCTACTTTTAAGGCTCACACACCTTAAAGTCTTCGCTGAACCACTTACTCCTTGAATGCATGAAGTCGAGGTAAGTGGCTCTTCCCAACCACTGACTAGACTATTCAGGTATTCCATGGTTTTTAAAAAGACACATTTATCCACACGAAAACCATTGGTTGATTATCTTGACCATCGATTTCAAGCAAATCGAATGGACAACATCACAAAATTCTCCTTCGTGCCTTATTATGGCCATAGGATTGAAGTTTGCACTCTGTCCTATACGTCTACACTCAAATTGGTAGGTAGAATCCTTTATCCAATGAATTAAGCTCATTCCATGATCTTTACCTCCGAATTGCATCTTACCAACTTTACGTTGGAGTCACGCGGTTTTACACGCTCATGACCAAACTGTATAATATTATTCCCCTCTATCTTTGATACGTGGAAATCTACCAAGTATTTCCAATCTGCAGTAATTCGGTTGCATACCGGTATCACCACCCCAACATACATCATTGGCCCCTCAACATATATTTGGGATCTATGTGGGGAATAACTATATTTCCGTCAATACCTCAAGCCCCTCACATGGGAAGTTATTTATAGCCCATATGTTGATTCAATAATGAGGAATATTTCCAGGCATTAGGGGGAGATTTCAAGTACCATAAAGAATGCCAGGAAATTAGTGGAATGCTCAACACATTTCTGCCTCAATTCCACGTACTCAAAGATCTGAACCATGCATTCAGAAGATTTGCAACAATATGGCAAATAACCTGTCAGATTCATTTATTGAAAATATGTTGGGGAACGCAGTATTTCAAAAAAATTCCTACGATCACGCAAGATCTATCTAGGAGATGCATAAAAACGAGAGGGGAGAGTGTGTCCACGTACCCTCGTAGACCGAAAGCAGAAGTGTTAAGTAACGCGGTTGATGTAGTCGAACGTCTTCATGATCCAACCGATCAAGCACCGAACGCACGGCACCTTCGTGATATGCACACATTCAACTCGGTGACGTCCCTCGTACTCTTGATCTAGTTGACGTCGAGGGAGAGTTTCGTCAGCACGACGGCGTGATGACGGTGATGATGAAGTTACCGACGCAGGGCTTCGCCTAAGCACTACAACGATATGACCGAGGTGGAAATCTATGGAGGGGGGCACCGCACACGGCTAAGACAACCGTCAACTTGTGTGTCTATGGGGTGCCCCCTCCCCTATATATAAAGGAGGGGAGGAGGAGAGGGCCGACCCTCATAGGGCGCACCCAAGGGGGGAGTCCTACTCCCAGTAGGAGTAGGTTCCTCCTTCCTAGTTGGAGTAGGAGAAGAAGGAAGAGGGAGGGGGAGAGAAGGAAAGGGGGGCACCCCAACTCGGACGGGGCTTGTGTTGGGGAACGTAGTAATTTCAAAAAAAATTCTATGCACACGCAAGATCATGGTGATGCATAGCAACGAGAGGGGAGAGTGTTGTCCACGTACCCTCGTAGACCGAAAGCGGAAGCGTTATAACAACGCGGTTGATGTAGTCGTACGTCTTCACGGCCCGACCGATCAAGCACCGAAACTACGACACCTCCGAGTTCTAGCACACGTTCAGCTCGATGACGATCCCCAGACTCCGATCTAGCAAAGTGT
>NW_024119651.1:0-8638 GCF_003073215.2 Triticum urartu
ACATGAAAACATATCCCAGCAAACGGTTCTAGTAGCTATAACCGAAACTATGGTAGTTAGCAATAATTCAAGAAGTGTCCTTCCATGGTCCAACTACACATATTGGTATAGAAGATATTGCATGATAATGGTAAGTGGTGGTCGTAGTAAACAGGAATTGCTTGGATGAACCGGAATAAAATTTTATAGATTGAACATCCCGCCTAACCTCTGATTGTTGAACAATCCACTCCTTTTTTTAGATCAATAGAAGAAGAGTTGACATACTAATCCCCCAGATCATGCAGTGGAGATTGGAAGAGAGCTAGAAGGAGAACATCAATAGCAATTGAACGAGAGCTGTGCGTGCTGATGCGGTGGAGAGCTAGAAGCAGAACATCAATGGCGAATGTCTGAGAGCTGTCCTAGTTGAGTGCTTCTCTTCTCTGGCTATGATATTGATTTATGGGCAGAGGTAGTGGGAGAGATGGCTTGCATAGTACCACGTGTGCTGTGACAGAAGTCATCCCCTCGGTCTATGGGATGGATTTGACAACACACAACGCTCTCTTAATTGTTTGTACTATTCTGCAGCAGACATGTAAATTTTACACATTGGCCACCTAGTTAGACTAGATATGTAAAGTTCTGAAGGTAGTATAATATGACATTAATAACAATCATGTGACAGAAACAAAGTAGACCAAACATTGAAACTACAAACTGTAAGGAGGTGTTATATGTTAAAAAACATGTAGGAGTGAAATGAAAAAACACTCCCCTCGATATTTTTTCTTGTATGGTTTCAAAATTGGGAGGTCCATTTTGGTGGGAAAACTACCTCTCGCAGGAGTAGTATAAGAGGAACGCTTACACTTGTACAGGTCCTCCTACCTCTCAAACTATTAGGAGACAATGAGCATGGATGAGAAGAATGGTGTTTTCCTCTCTTCCTTCACCGATGGCAGCAATGATCCGAATCAGATGGAAGGAAAAATTAGTTCATCCAAGGTACTTTGTATAAGCAGTTACTTGTTATGTTCTCATATGTGTTATTCAAAGATTTTTATTTCAGTATCAATTGGTGTGCATGCCAATATCTTCTTCTAATGTCTCATTTCAATTTGTCTTTCACTTATGTTTCTTAGAAATTTTCTGAGGGGAGCTCATGTGAAGATGATGCTGACTCCAGCATGCATCCAGTATGTATGAAATTGTTGCAGCAGAGCCAGGTCGAACCAATAGAAGTAAGTCCACTGTAGTACATTCTTATTTCATTCATGGGTGATTAATATGTTTCTGGTGTGCAGCCTCCTTTGTTACTACTTGAAGATAATGGTTTGGAGGAGGTGGTTGGAGAAAACATTGTTGGTGATAATATACAATTTGAAGCAGAGCTAGATGAAGGCGACCGTGCGTCCGATGTTGAGGCTGAAAGACAACATCGTGTACACGAAGAGCCAATTGCGTACTTGCAGCTACGGAGGATCGGCACGGATGGAAGATCGATGAAGAGGAGAAGAATCGATAATTAACTGTGGGACATTGAAATTTCAGATCTTAGATGTGTTTCATATGTCATTTTGTGTGTCAACATGGTTGGGATTTAAGCTTCGGTTTCAATTAGACCATATTTTGGATTGTGAAGTACTTACATTTGAAACGTTATGTCCAGAATATGTGAGTAAGCATGTTCTGTAACATTTGTGCTACCTCTTATGTAATGGTTTTATCAATTAGAAAATTGAGGGAAATGAAATTACTCACTATGAAATTGTTCTATAACATTTCAGCTTCTTCTTATGAAAATGTTTGTATAACATTTCTGTTACTTCTTATGTAATGTATTTCAGTAGAATAAAAAAACCTGTCACACCATTTTTCAGCTGCAGTACGAAATGTATTAAGTAATTGTACGTTATCATGTATTTCATATTTCAATTGGCAATGGAGTTAGAAACTATCAATACCTATGATCTGTGAAATAGTGTTAATATTAAAAAATATCACTCATAAATGTAAATGTACTTACTAAAATTAAAGGTTTCACTTCTATAAGCTGTGAATTTTTTTTCAAATTAATTTTTACCTTCACTAAAACTATTATGACACGTTAATAGATACTAGTGTAAAGTCGGGAAATAAATATAAGTTTATATAATCTGGTAAAAAACATAAGTAGTACATGAAGTGAACCATGAGTAGTTCATGATGTGAAATACTGAAATGTAGAGATAGTACAGCTAGTACATAGAAGGATGATCTAAGGTGCTGAATAATATTACAATCAGTGAAATATTAATTTCAGTGATAGTAAACACTAATGAATATCAGTAGAAGTGAAATAAAAAAAAGTATTACGTAATCTTTCTTCTTTGAATCTGCACTAATTGATAGAAGTCGCTCCTTCAGCATCTTGTTCTTAGAAAGGAAATGGTTGTCCTTGTAACTTTTCTCTTCATTGGCATCTTCTAGTTTCACCAATGTATTTTCTAAGTCCAGATGTAGGCTTGCCAGGTAGTTCTTCATGGGAGTTCCATGTTCTGGATCAACCCAACAGCTCCATGCACATTCTTGTCCCTGAATACAATAGCATTGTGGGAAAAGTAAGCATAAATATAGGAAGTTCACATTGCCGAGAGTGTGGGCTTAGTTGCTACTCCTTACATTTATAGGACAACCGAGGAAACGCCTACCGCCATGCTCGCTGCCCCATGCCACCCGGCGTGCAGGACTGTATCCATGGATGCATCGACGGAGAGTTTGCTGGTCAATCCCGTTCCAGCTTCCACCAGGTTGTGGTATATGCATAACATCTTCATATACGACCAAACCGACACCCTAAACACAACATGGAAGTAAGCATGAAGTTATAGGAAACAAATCCTAAGAAGTTCTATTCGAAAATATAAGAACTTACCTGGTTATGCGCAGCAATGTTCATTCCTGAGATGTCCAGAGGTGGTGCGAACGAGGGCTGCTGCTTAGAGATTGGATTGATGCATGTGCGTGTGCCTCGGTACAATGGGTGGTGTGTATAATATAGGCAGACAATGTTTCACTTACACAAGCGTTGGTTTGTAATAAATGAGCAATAAATTCAAACATGTGGTTACACCGGTAACATCAATTATTGCATTTGAACTAGTAGGTGAAAATTTGATGCATCTTATGTACCGTTGGTTCATATGACTGTCTGGATGCGAAATATGAAACAAAGCAGAACACACGTTTCATTAATACGAAATAAGAAATAAACTAAACATATTGAGTACTACTTACAATATTGTTAATGATGTATTGTGATACATACATTGTACTAATATCCAAAATGTGCAACATGACATTTATTAAAAAAAATATGTTATCTGTAATATGATTTTGTGAATTCACTTATGTCAAACTTGAAATATGAAATTAAATCGAACTGATTGCACCGTACTTCAAAATATCATATTCTGTCTTTTACGAACTGAAATGTTTATGTTTCAAATTTGAGTAGTTAGGACATATGTTATTTCATTCTAAACATGTGAAAAATGAAAATTGTCCATAGAAGTGCAAAATTTAAAATTATGAAATTTATATATGATATGCACACAATAGAATATTTCATTATTCATAAATTAAATTAAATAACAAATTTGAATAATATGACTAATAGATGAAATTGTGTTTTCACATGGTTCCTATTATGGAAATAATGCTATCTGAGATGTTTTAATAATCGCAATTCACTTTCATAATATGAATTTCATAATTCAGTAGCAAATGTGAAACAAGAGATTTGAAAATGGTGCATATTTCAAACATCATATATTATTTGGAAAAATTGAGAAATATGTTATTTTGAAATAGGTTGGAATCATTGTTATATATTTACATATATCATCTTTGACAGATGTGAATAGTGAAATATGATATTATGTTCACTGATATATGGTATTGCATCAAAAAGATAGCCGGCCGCATCGTTGTGCTGTTCAATGATCTAATTGTTGTAAGGCGGGCTATGCCTTGTTTCAGGAAACTATTATTTGATTTGGTTCATTTAGGTTAGCAGACTGCTATTGTTTTGCGTGTGAAGTGGTATGGTCTATCTCACATCGCACGACAATTCATCATTTACGGTATAGGACATTCCACCAACTAGACTCTTAAAAATAACATAGCATGCGAAAATAATTTCAATTGCATTGGAGAGAGTAGTTGTATTTTGTGCCGCCAACAATGGATCTAGTTGATACTAATTGAGTTTGTACATTTGTAGGCCAGGTACATTGTCGATATCATACACATAAATAGTACGAAATGAATTGCATTTTGATTAAAGTAGGAGCTATAAATAAAACATTCAAGTTGGAAAACATAATTAATAACTGATATAACAAATAGCATCGTCGACATCTGAATCTAAGATTATATGATGACAATCATGTTGTACTTTGGCACTTTTTAGGATGCGTTTGACGAAGCAATGGCATTTATTAGCATTTGAGGTTGATATTGGCAAAACTGATTACCGAAACAAAAGCAGTGGCATAAATGATAAAAATAATTCAATTCTTATTACTTTATAAAGATATGGGAAACAATTTCGGTATGTGAAGTATTATACTTGATTCGATAAATATTATTATACTAGTTAAATAAAAAAAGTAATTTATTTGTTCACATAATATAAGCTGATCGAAAATAGACAAATAGATAACATTATATTCAATATGATGTAATAAGAAACACAGTAGATTGAACTGTGTTATGCCTTTAATATGTAAGTTCATATCATATTTGAAATAATACAATATGGACATTGCTTCATATAATAATTAAAATTAGATGTGTTCACTTTAATAGTAATGAAATATATGATGTTACTAATTTTAGACGTTATCACCGATGGATGTTGTCTATAGTATATTATATTGTAAACTTGTACAAATGTGTGTAGGTTGGATATCGTCGTCATACTGCGTGTTTGTTATGCTTGCATAAGCCATTTAATTGTTCTCTTTGTCCATGTTGTTTATAAAGTTTAAACTATTTCAGATCATAAAGTACGTTATTAAAATTCTTGTGCATCAATTTATTTAGGGGATACATGCTTGCTATAAGCATGCACATTTTGATAACCATATTCATGTTATAATAAAATTCATATTTTGGTGCAATATTTAAAATATCGCAAAGCATTGAACTTCACAAACATACTAGATACATTCATACACAGAACATTACATATATTAAGTAGCCAATGAATTAAATTTCGATATATGTGGGAAGTACTAAATTAAAATACAATTTAGAAAACATAATAAGTAAGTAATGTAAGCATCAACATCCTCCTCATATTAAGAAAACCTTTTAAAGCTATCATATAGTTTGCGGGAAGAAGATGGTTGATAGAGCTCTGGTGCGCTGCCATCTTCTTTAGCTAAGACAATGGTTCTCTGATTAGTTTGTGTGCTTTCATTGATATTCCTTAACCAAGACACATAAGTTATGATACCAAGTTAGGAAATGGGTTTTCTGATTAGTTTGTGTGACTAGTTTGTTATGATACCAAGCTAAGACAATGGTTCTCTGATTAGTTTGTGTGCTTTGACTGACAGAAATGTTGTTGTTCGTACCGCCAATGTAGGATGTTGTTCATACAAATTGTTTTTGTACATTAGTACAAACTGGTACATTTTCGATGTCGTCATAATAGTGCGCTTTTGTGATAGTTATGGATATGTTACAATGGTTTTCTTGTTCCAGGCTCGTAAGAAAATAATAGCTATTTCATATCATACATTTTTAGTATAGGCATGCACATTTGTAATACTATATTCATGTTATAATGACATTCAAATTAGCGGCTCAAAAATTAAAAATTTGATCTATTACAAAACATTGCCCATGACGAACATTAGAAATACATTCATACTTATAGTGTTACACATAATAAGTACGAAATCAAATACATTTCAATTATTCTAGGAGCTAAATATATAAAATTCAAGTTCGAAATCATAATGAATAATTAATAAGAGCATTAGCATATTTATTATCTTAATGTAAGATGCTATGCTTGAAATCAAGTTGTAATTTGGCAATTTTCGAGCATGCGCCTAACGAACCTATGTCATTTTCGAGCATGGCAAGTTGGACATAGACTAATTCATGAATATATCAATGAAAAAGAATGAACTAGTGTAACACAGATTTAAGAAATCACCTCATATGTAGCTTGATGTGACGGGCGCTTTTTAGAAACTTGTACTACTTGTGGAGGAAGTTTATGTTTCTCCTAGCAAGGTACAGTACTTATATTAGCTGTTACTGGTGGGGTGGAATGTGTAGATTTTTCGTGATCATCAAGATCATCATTATGGTCTTCTGCAGTAGGGAACATTGCTAACTTTTCATCGTCCTGCAATAGAATACATGAAGATTCAGTTAAAAAGTTAAAGGAAATAGGTAAAATGAAGAGTATTAATAACTACATGATTTGTATACCATTAAGCTCTCAAACAACTTGCAATGGTCTTGTGTCTTCTTTTTTCCAGTATGATCTATTTGTTCCAGTACTGCTGAAACACAATATTTTTAATCCTTGGGTAACCCTGAGGTATTTTGACTAAATGTGATTGAAGTAGATCCACATATATGAGCTGCAATAATTAGACAGAATATAAATAGGGTTTATTAGTACCACAATGATGTGAATGTGTAGTGGAAGCATAGTATGTGCAATTTTTTAAAGGTTTAGCTTACATGTAGAATATGTACGCATCCACCGACATTCAGGTTGGGCACTTTGTTTTCCCTTGATTCACGGATTGCCTCGATAAGGTACTCAGCAGCAAAACGACACCAATTCATACGAGGGATGTCGCTCAAGTCCTTCAAAGCTCCTAGCGGGTAACTTCTATTAATTTGGTAACCAGTCGTCGGAGCTAAGTAGGCGCAAAGAACGACTTGCATGAAACACAAGCAAAACTTGTCCTTGTCTTTCTCCTCTTTGTACGTTAACATCCTGTCTGTCGCTTCCTTGAGTGATTCTCCTCTTCCGGCCGTAGCAGACTTCAATTCAGTTTTACCTCTGAAAGGTTTGTCATGAACCCTACCTGGACGGGGCATTGGAACTGCTTTGTCAAGACCAGGTAACTTCAACAGGTTTTCAACAGCTTGTACTATAGAAACCTTCCTATTTCTGAATACTAGACACTTGCTGTCGCAGTCTACTCTTTTCATCAGCCATATAGTTAGCTTTCTGGGTAACTTGCACTCAATCATGTGAATGAGTGATCCAAATCCCAGTTCTTCTATCCATTTTAGCTGTTCTGGACATAGTTTTTTTTATAATGGCGCGTATCTTGTTTGGATCACATTTCCAGTTGATTGTCTACATGCATGTTTGGGGGAAGCAGAAGGTTAGTGCTGCCATCAATAATTACATTTTAAAGCGATGCAAACATCTAGTGTACTAAGTAAATACCTGCTTAACTTCGGGGGAAGCTGCTCTCTTAAGTTTCTTCGGAGATCTTCTATGGCTATTCCTGGTTGATTTTGATTGAGAGGAAACATCAGTATCACTCATGTCGACGCTACAGCTTTCCTCAGAGTTCCTTGTCTCAAAGCTTGGAGATTTCCGGCGACGGCGTGCAGAATTAGTCATCTGTGAAATTAAAAATTCGAAATTCAGAACCAGCATAGGTAGAAATAATAAAGTGGTCAAGAGGAAATTCAGTTATCAGTAACTTTAACATTTTAGATTATTTGGAGCTGAATGTACTTACAACATGTGGACTTATGAAACCCCTAGGTTACGTACGGATGTAACAGTTTAGTATGGATTTTAGTCAAATTTGAACACTATATCTAACATTTCAGTACCCACTGTGTACCCTTAACACAAATTATGTGCCATCTTATTTTAAAAAATGTCTGCAGTCTGTACTTAAAATATGTATTTCAATAAAAATTGAAATCATGTAGAATAGCCATATGACAAGCACGTTAAGATATAGTTTCTTTAACCTATTTCAATAAAAATTGGAATCATGTAGAATAACAATTGAAATCCTGTAGAATAGCCATTTCACTAACAATTTTAAGGTTCTTATTTCAATAAAAATTGAAATGATGCAGCCATTTAACTTGCACGTTCAGATATAGTTTCTGTACCTTATTTCAATACAGATTGGAATAATGTACAATAGCCATTTAACTAACAATTTGCACGATCTTATTTCAATAAAAATTGAAATCATGCACACAGAGTGTACCCTTCAAACGAATTAAGGGAACTATAAATCATATTTCAATCACAGTTTCTGTAACTAATAACTATCTCACTTTGAACATCTCATTACTAATGAGCTACCGACTTTTCTAGTTTACACATGGGGATCTAGGGTTAGAGAACCAAAGCATTTATCAACTACGGAATATAGGTTTAGAGGTCGCGGATTTCTACATATCTAACCAAAATAAGCTAAATGTAGAAAATGTAAATGAAGATGAGTAGCAGGAATTATAGGTAAATGAAGATGGATATCTAACCTTTACGAACTAATGAGGGCGGCGGAAGTAGGTCAGTCGGAGGGGAAGAAAAGCGACTGCTGAGCCGCCAAAATACGCGGACCGGCGGGCGGGGGGGCGGGGGAGGGAG
>NW_024119652.1:0-15406 GCF_003073215.2 Triticum urartu
GTGACAAGCATTAAGCATAGCAAAGTCATAGCAACATCAATCTCAGAACATAGTGGGTACTAGAGATCAAACCCTAACAAAACTAACTCGATCACATGATAGATCCCATCCAACCCATCACCGTCCAACAAGCCTATGATGGAATTACTCACGCACGCGGTGAGCATCATGAAATTGGTGATGGAGGATGGTTGATGACATCACCACGCCGTCGTGCTGACGGAACTCTTCCTCGACCCTCTGCTGGATCAAGAGTTCGAGGTACGTCATCGAGCTGAACGCGTGCTGAACTCGGAGGTGCCGTACGTTCGGTACTTGATCGGTTGGATCGCGAAGACGTTCGACTACATCAACTGCGTTAATCTAACGCTTCCGCTTTCGGCCGACGAGATTACATGGACACACTCTCCTCCTCTCGTTGCTATGCATCTCCTAGATAGATCTTGCGTGATCGTAGGAAATTTTTTGAAATTGCATGCTACATTCCCCAATAGACAGACATGGTCGAAGCGGCCCCAAGGCACCACAGCAGGACGCCGGCGGGCAGGCGGCTCGCCGATGGCGAGCGGGGCTGCACTAAGAGCAAGGGAGCCCGCGCGGGAAATGCACCGAGGGCCACGCCCTCGCAGCCTATTTTGGCTCGGGCCGCCCGCCTTCTGGCGGACAGCGACCTAGACCCAGTGGCGGCCTTCTTTACCTTCTCCGGTGGCCTCGCTCTCTCTCCCCCGCCACACACTGATGTGATGCAGTTGGAGATGGATAATGCCGTACTGGAGGCACTCAACACTCCATTGGCTTTCGAAGCCGGTAGGGCATTTCAACCCATGCCAGGACCCGCAAGATTGACGTCAGGGATGCCAACGATGAGCTCTCCAAGGAAGACATGTTGTCGTGCATCGTTGATCTCGCACAGCCTGCGGCATACCCATGCGTCACGGCACCAGCGCCAGCAACTGTCGGGTTCCACGTATCTATGATCACGCAGCAGGTCGATCATTTGCGGATTGGAGGGACGCACGAAGAGGTTGAGCAAGCTGCCACTCCAAGTCTGTTCGCTGCGGTGCAGCCGACCGTCCTCGCCACGCCACCGCCGCCGAGGCACCGCTGATCTGCCCCTCCCAAGACGCGGGCATCGTCTGCCCCCATGAGGTGCAATATCCATCAGGCATCCTCTGGATGTAGTGTCCCGATCGCCCAGCGCGCGGTACTCTGCCTCATCCAGGAGCTCGGAGGGCTCGGCTCGAAGGCCACGATGACACCAAAGGCTGCGGCCACGCTGCTGAAGAAGGTTGACAAACCACTGATGCTAGACGACATCGCTACCATTGCCAAGCTGACTGGCTTTGACTGCGAGGCGCTGAAGATCGCTACTGGAATGGCCGGCACAGAGGGAGAAGCAGAGTAGTCATGTTAGGTCGCCTAATTAGTCTTCGTCAGTGACTGATCTTATATTAGCTTGAATTAGGATTTCATCTTATCACGTGTAGTCCATGGGTAATGTGGTTAGAGCTAGACGACGGCGGGGTTTTGGGCTTGCTGGTGGCCGTCCTCACCCCCGACTTGTTGTAAGGTGTTTTGTGCTTTCTTCAGTAGTAATCGTAGTCGACGGAGAAAAAACGAGTGTCCCATTAATGATGTAACAAACCCAGTATCATGCTATAGTAATTCCCCCCTAATGGTGGCCATGTTATCATGATTACTATGCAAATTGCCACTTGTCCAAAATCAAAGTCAAATTCAAAATTAAAACACAAGTAAATATTTTTATTTCTTCAAATAGTAAAAAAAATAATTCATAATATTACAAATAATTCCTAAGTAATTATGTTGAGGAAAACAACATCACTAACATTCCCAAAATGACCCTGGGGATTAATTAAGAGGACCAACAACAAAATATTTGATGTTTTCAATTTCTAAAAATATCTAAAGTTTGTCAAATGCTTTGGAACTTTTTGTGTAACACCACACAATTGTGCATGATTTATGTGCCAAGTTTTGTATTAAAAAAAACTCATTTAGTAGCTCAACTAAAGTGCAAAGTAGTAAAGAAATAAATAAAATAGAAATAAAAGAAACAAAAGAAGGTGGAAACCAAAAAATGAATTAAGTCCGTTGGGCTAGTAGGGCCCAGCCCAACAGGGGAGTCCTTCAACCTCCTGTAGCACTACAGGAGGTTGACAGAGGCCGTGGCGGTCATCCATGGCGCGAGGGCCACGTGCTGGCCATCCGCACCCCCCTCGGCGTACTAAGTTGTCCCCCATAAACCCTAGCCCGCCCTCGTTCGTCCCCTCCTCGATCCCCTTCGTTCCCCATCTCCCCTGGCTCGATTTTGAGCTTGCGGTGAGCAACTCCTCTGGATCCCCCTTCCTCCGCCCCGATTCGGTCGCTGTTTGCCGTCCCTGAGCACATCCGAGCTCGCACATACTCGTACGTGCATGCGTGCGTGAGCTGCTGCCTGCTTCTGTTGTGCTGGTGCTCGACCGCGCGCCTGCTCTGCTGCTGTGCTGCCTCTCATTACTGCTCCTGATGCATTTGCTTTTTCTTGCTGCTTACCAGCTGCCGCTCCTGATGCTCTCCTTGTTGTCATCGCCGCCTACTGCGTCACTGCTACCTACTGCTCCTCCTCCTGTTGCACGCGTGCTGCTGGCTTGGCCGCCCCCGCACGCGTCGCACCATGCCCGCCCGCTTCTTGTCAGCCTGCCCGTGGAGAGCCTCGTGCTTGGCTGCCACACGCCCATGCGCCTGCGTGCGCGCATGCACGGCATGGCCCTGCCGGCTGTGCCACGGGCCGACCGATTAGCTTAGGCCTAATGTCCACTGCGAGTTGGGCCCCAGCCCCTGTTAATTAGGGTAGGCCTAATTAATTTTGCCCAAAAAACCCTATTAATTCATCTGTCTTTTTAGTTTAGTTTAATAATTACAATATGACACATGGGCCAACTGGGCCTTCTGGACCCACATGTAAGCTACATGTACATAGTGATGGGTACACTTCTGTGTGCCCACAGAATTTTTGCAATTAACTTTGAAATAATTAATAATTCCAGAAATTCAAATAAAATTTGAAAAATCATATAAAAATAATTTGTAACTCGGATGAGAATAATTTATATATGAAAGTTGCTCAGAAAAATATGACAAATCGGAATATGCTATCCACTCATCTGTCACATGCCTCTGACATGATGAACACAGATCTTTCCCCTCCGGTTCATTTGTCCGAAAACTGCCTAAAGCTGGGAAAACATTCCCAGATGTTTCCTGATGAGGACATGACTACCTTGGATACGACCAAAAATATTGCATACATGCATATTTGTCAGGTGATTTCTAATGCAAACTATTCAATAATCTATTTATGTTATCCAGAACAAAAATACTTCACACACTTTTGTGTTTTGTCTAATTGCAGGTGTATGGGACATTTGTACAATCCACATATGAAGACAAGGGAAAAGGAGAAGTTTAGGATGTATTCAAAAAGTCCTCTCACGTCACTTTTGGGCCAAGAGAAGATAGAGTCCAAGTCTCTCACGTTCTGGATTCAGATTCGGACTGCACAGACATACCTGACTCAAAACGCCAACAACTTTTTCATACGGACTCCGAATTGGGTGATTCTTTTTTTGTTAGAAACTATATTTCGTGCTCTTTTCAACACAATTGGATTCACCTTCAAATTCACCCGGAGCATTGAGATATCGACGAAACAATCTGACACCTTAGGGCGTCGTTTAGACTTTGGGTTTTGTTTAGATTAAAAGTTCGCCATAGCTGCAACTTCGCGTACTTCGTTTGTGTCCAACGACCAGACCAAGACGTCACAGAACCCCACCTTGATCAATAAAGCTTTCATCTTATATTCGCAATATCCAGATTGCAATCTCAGTTTCTTGCTTGTTCTTCGTTTGCTCGCAGGAAACAGGCCCTCGTGGTCAGGTTGATCGTGCTCCGGCGTGGTCAATAACCCCTCGGAAGTTGGTTTAGCGATTGCTAAGGCGCGACGTCTCGCACGTTCGTAGTCGGATCGTCAAGGTCGACTCCCACAGAAAACGATAGCCACCATCTCATCGAAACATCGGGACACCTTTGCCTCTATCATTTCCCTCCTTCGTCTGCAACATGTAGCACTGCGATAGCTCACCCTAACACAATATATTGCCATGTCAAGCATCACGATGCATTTGTTTTCTTTATATCTACTGTTTCTTCCCCCTCTTCTCTTCGGTAGACCCCGAGACGCTGCTGCTCCCGGGGTATGACTACGCACCTGACGACCAGTCCCTTTCAGAGCTTCCAGGCAAGAAAAACCCCCTTGATCATTCCTATATCACCCATTCCTTCTCTCCCATGCTTGCACTAGATTTTGCTACCGTTGTTCGTCTGTTCCTATTCTGATGCATAGCCTGCTTTTGTAACCTGCTATTGTTACCTTACCTTGTATCCTATATGCTTAGTATAGGTTGATTAGTAATCCATCAGTGACCCCTCACCTTATCGCTGTTGCCCCGCTTTATTACCGGATGTTTCGATCAACGTTTATCGAGGTGCAGATACCAACACGTCACTGCACACCCCCTTAGTTGTACGACTCTGCAGAGCTACTATCGAGTGTTGAGGGTAATACTTCATAACACACTCCTAATGATATCTCTGTAGTGTAGATAATCGGTCGTGGATTACGGAGGGTGATCCTCCTTCACCACTGTCGATAACGACTCTGTCGTGCAACTCCTCAAGTGTGAACCCTTCGAGGGTGATTCCTCCAAGTTCACCTTGACGGTTATATTGAGTGGAAATCCACCAAGGCTGAATTCTCGGGGTTTCCCCCTTGATATTGGACACAAGGTTACCTTGACTTTACCTTAGAACCTTATTGAAGTCGGGTCGGCCCCGAGGGGTACCCACGAGAGTTACCGGAGTCGGGTTGAGGGTACCTACAAGATAATTACGCGGCACGACCGGACAGTCTTAGCCCTTGCCGTAAGTCCGCGAGATGGGGCAAAGGGACCACAGATCATGGAACATTGATTGATTCCGCGCCCTCCCAAGATACTAACGGGTTTGGATATGTGATCTGAGTAGGCCTCTGGCCTTTCCGCATTGACCACCATGCGGGAATAAGTATGGGCACTCAGCATCGTACGATTCTTTCGAAAGCTCTCAGACGTCAATAGTTTAGCGGTGCGTGCCCGGTTGAACGGTGGCCTCCTGCGCTTGTAAAAGGTGGTGGGTTTGCTCCAGGCCGCGTTCGCAACATGCAGGATTGCAAACGATGAATGGCCCATGACCCCTTCGCATTTAGGTTGTAGACCATCGTGTCGGCCTCTCTGATGAGCCTAGGTAGGACTATGGTGTGTCGATCAGCCGAGGCTGGGCATGACATAGAGAAGTGTGTTCACCCAGAGTAAATCGAGTGTGTTGGGTAAGTTGGTGCACCCCTGCAGGGAAGTATATCTATTCGAATAGTCGTGCCCATGAACAGACGCTCAGAGTTGTATCCCGATCTATACAACTAGAACTAGATACTGGAGGCACTAATTGGATATGATGGCTCTGGGATCGCTTACTTGCAGGGAGTCGAGAAAGGATCTTGAGGCGTTACTATAACATACTTGTTACTTATAATATGTTAGTCTGTACTCCTCTAATGCTGCAAAACGCTGCAATATTCTAGTCTTGGATAGGCTAGCCCTTCCCTTCTATTCTGGCATTTCTACAGTTCAGTCCAAAGATTTAGCCCCATTCCTTTGATACTGATGCATACTTAGTATAGATCTGATGTAAGTCTTGCGAGTACTTCAGATGGGTACTCATAGTTGCTTTGCTACCTTCTTTCCCCATCTACCCGATTTAGCCCCAGGAGTAGTTAGGAGGCTCCCAGGTAGGAGGCCTTCGCCTTTTCAATCACATGTCGTTTTTTGCTAGCCTTCTTAAGGCAGACTTGTCTACTTATGTATATACTCAGATACTGTTGCTTCCACTGACTCTTGTGTATTCGAGCTTATGTATTCGAGCCCTCGAGGCCCCTGGCTTGTAATACAAAGCTTGTATTATTTTAATTTGTGTCTAGAGTTGTGTTGTGATATCTTACCAGGAGCCTCTGATCTTGATCGTGTGCATTTGCGTGTATGATTAGTGCACAATTAAGTTGGGGCGTCACATGTTGGTATCAGTGCCGACTGCCTGCAGGAAGCCCCTTTCCAACTACTTGGCCGAAGTTGAGTCTAGTCTTTGGAAAACTATTTTACTAACATTGTTGTGTGGCTTACAGGCCCACATCGCCAATGGATGGTATTAGGATCTTTTATTCCTCTCCTTTACTCCGGAATTCTGACATCTCTTTTGTTCGGCTTAAAGGTTTTACCAACTCTAACTTTAGGTTCTCGTAACTACTTCCTCCCGGAGAGCCCCTCATTCCAGATGATGGCTTGATTCATCAGAAGACTCTGAAGATACTCTCCAATGTTCTCTTGAGAACTTGTGCTCATCGCTTTTGCAATTCCCTTCCACCGTCAAACCCTGTGGATAACTACATACACATGTTGTTCATACTTTCATTCCTAGTTGCTCTTGTTATTACAAGATACATCAGATTATTCTTCAACTTTTAAGGATCCCTTGTGTCACTGCCTTGCAGTTCTTTGCCGCATGAATACCCCAACGAATAATTCCTCACACTTATCGAGGATTTTTTTGTTCCTAGTTGTTCATGTGATTCACAAGATACTTTGAAATACTACCCGATCTTTCGATAATCCTCTGCCAACTATTGCTCTGCAAATACTTGTCTCCTTGCATTATGGTTACTTTCCATATGTCTAGCAATATTCGTTAGTATCCTTTGTCATCGTCATTTTGAGCCTTTGATTCGATATGTTTGTGAATGGTTGCAATCATCAGCCGAAACTAGAATTCGTTGCTTTGGCTCGGACAACACTCCAGACATGAACTGGTTCTCAGCCAATCAAATTGCCGCTGATTGTGCCCCTATGTCTATTCAACTTATCCATCCTCGATCAGAGCGTCTACTTCTGATCCTTCAATTTGGAATCATAATTCCTTTGCATTTAAGCTTTGAATTATTCAGATGATTCCATAACCTGATGTATTTGCATTCTTTCCTCTTCTAGCTGAGTATCATACTCCCCTCAGCTCCTTTGTGGACCGCTGGATCCTTTGGGGATTATTATCCGACCGTTCCTGCATATTCTAAAATTCGAAGTTCTTCCCCTGATACATAGTGCTTTTGCTAAACTGTATCCTTTGCTTTTGTCAACCATGCTCTGCTTTCGAGCTTGTGTTATTTGCTCTTAAAGTTTGTGGGATATGTTCCTAAGATGCCCCGATGGGTTGAACCTATGCCTTCCCTAATCTGTATGAACCTAAAAGTTAGGCGGGTTGTACTCTACTGGCACGTTGTCAGCTAAATTCTCAACACTACAACTTAAAAAGAGACGAGGAGTGAATGAAAGGTTATGCATTGGAGAAGTGGGAGTCGACCTTGAACTTTGTGTTCATGCCCATGGACATGATGTAGATCTTATCATGGAAGCTTCTTGTAATAAGAATTATCCCCTTGCTATAAATTCATCTTATATTTTGAATTGGTCCTTTGCAACCGTGGTTCCGACCATGATTATTCATCTTTGATCCCATTTCTCGGACAAGTTAAACCACTTGTCTTTTGTAGATCAATATGCCTTCCCAACCTCTGTCTTGATCCACCTTCGAGTATTGCCCCCTGTTATCTCGAGGATATCGTGCCATTGCACTATCTCTTGTGAACTCTTGTTGGAATAATACTCTCACCGTTTTAGTCACTCCACAGGTCCGCATTGTCTTCCACTCAAGAAATTTGACAAGTGACTCAAATCCGCACTGTGATTCAGTACCCCTAGTAATTTCTTGCTGGGAAATTTAAACTCAATCTTGTCATTCCTAGACTATCGGCTACACCACCGTCGTGCTAATTTTAACTGTGCTACTTGGTCCTTTTACCCGGTGCATAATTTTCGATGATGAGCTAAGCTTACATCGATCTTCCTCGTCATATCGTATCACCTTGAACATCAAGCTTGATTCCAAGTTTGTGTCGTACCCATGGTTCCAATAACCTTTCGCTTCATCATTCCTTTTGCTTGATGTCGTCGTTGATCGATTACATCTTTATGGAACCTCTCGTCAAAATTTGTCATGATCATCATCAATATTTTGATTTCTTCCAAGATATGAATCGAATTCATGATGATAAATACCATCCTTTCCCCTTGATAATTTGTGTTGCCATCGACAACATCCTTAACTTCTTGCCAACACAAACTTGTTCATGTTATGGAGCTCCTTATCCTGCTTATGTATGTTCTACCTTGTAGTATTCCCATCTTTTATGTCAAGGAGGTCGGATTGCACCACCTCTTATAAATTATTGATACGATGATGCTTCTCACTATCACCATCTATTTCTTGGTCCCCATGTTGCTTCTAACCGGAATACCGACAAGTGAACTATGTCGTGTGCCTTCAATACTCCTAGCAACCCTATTGCTTGGAAGTGAAGGGAAGATAATTTCATTCTTAGTCTATTGGTTATTAAATCACCATTCTAACGTTGATCGTGCTAGTTAGTCCATATTTTTAGGCGCACTTTTCGATCAATGTTTAATTGTGGATGTTCTCCTCGAACATACTTCATTATACACTTTGGTATGCCCAATGCTATCACCTTGTTCACTTAATGGTGGGCATCCATGTTTATGGAAATCTCAATGAATTGTTATTGAACCATCAGCCACATCCTCATCTTCTCCGTGGTTCATGATGAGCATGTAAGCTAATGTTGGAAACTTCTGAAAGCATTGTCATTGAGCCCAACTCATGAAGTATATGTTTGATGCAAGAAGTATCTTCTCTAAGTTCACGTGCATTGTATGCAAGTTATTGTCGCAAATATGAGAAAAGTAATTTCGTTTTCTATGGAACCTTCCCAATTCATTCATGCATGTGCGAAGTATTCTATGGTTTGATAGATTTTCTACCTTCACTCCATATGTATTTCCTAGCACACCAAACCATTGATTTATTTGTTCAAGGAAAACAAGTTCCTTCATAAAAGCTAATCCAGACTTGCACATGGAACTTTGATATCCTCGATGATGGTTCCTAACCAGAACTTGATTGCATTCCATTTTAAAAACTTCCATGTGGTCACGATTGTCTTGGGCAATGAGCTTATGTGTGTCTTGCAATCCAACTCATGTTTCGAAACTTGCTTCCATAGTTCATTTCCCAAGAATCTTGCAACGTCATCTCGTCAATTTGTGTTGCACCCTTTTCTCCTCAGGCATCCCGAGTCCGAGGTATCCTGACATCAATCAGATTTGAATCGCGGGCAGATACGATGCTTGGAACATTTTCAAAGAATTATAACGTTGGTCTTTATGTAACCCGGTGAGGTGATGTCATGTCTAGCACACCTGGCGAGAGGACCTATTGTTATAGTATCTTATTTAGCAAGGTTAGCCATTCTTCCTTGAGGAAATTGGAAGATTTATTCTAGAAGTTGATCCTGATGGATCCTTGTGTTTCCAAACTCCGACCTTTACCTGATGACCATGTCGATGCTACCCCAAAGCATGACTGTGGTACACCAAACATCTACAGGAACATTGGAAGCGCAATGCTAAATGTTTCTTGATCAATTATCCAAACACCGTTGTATGGGTAAACATCATAAATTTGTTGCCCCTTTATCTAAATGGTTACATACTTGGAGTCATGTCATGATTATACCGCTCTGCTTGCTCTTGGGAAGGATATACACCTAATACTCGTGTATATACATTTTCCTTTCCATTGGTCTATTTAAATTTGATAATCACATTTTCCTTTCCATTGGTTTGTTTAACCTTTCAAACAATTTATACGATCAAGCAGTAATAGTTCCCTGCTTATGTAACCACCCCGATGTACAACTCTGTCAGTAAGACCCTTTTACTATTGTTGATGACATTGTGGTAACCACCAATGGATGAGAACTTTGCCTATTGGTCCGCCTCATTGAACGAGCAGGAAAATGGTTCTCTTCATCCCCCACCCTTGTGACCGACATTACTACCGACATAGCTGACAAGTTATCCTCCGACATGCCTTGCTATCGTGACCGTGCAAGATGTCATCACCCTTCTTACTTTTAATACACACTAACCACAGTTCCACAGGATTGAAACCCGACTCTCTTGTACATCCTTGTTCCCAAAGTTATTCCTCGCACTTGGCTTCATATGTAATTCACAAGCTAATTTTCTTATCATGTTTCATTCTGGTATCAGATGCAACATTATTCTTCATTGCTCTGAACCTCTTCATCACCTGTTTTAGGCATCTGCTGGATGCCTACCTGGTTGAAACTTGTTTAACCTCCTTATGTCACTCTCAATATGTTTCCTGGTGCTTCTAAATTCTCTAGACATCCGTCCTTATAGTTTCCCCCTTCTACCCTATTCGTAAGAACGATGGAGTTCCCGAAGAAAGGATGACGACTTCATCTTGATGACCTGAAGCAGAGAAATGAAGACATCAATGAAGGGATCAACTTCTTCTAGAATAGAAACCAAGACCAAGAAGGCTCGTTAGAATTCCGTAACCAATTCTTCCCCCTAACTCTACCACTTAAATCTTGGGATGAAATTTATTGTAGTGGAGGAGATTTGTAACACCCCCAGTATCATGCTATAGTAATTTCCCCTAATGGTGTCCATGTCATCATGATTACTATGCAAATTGCCACTTGTCCAATATCAAAGTCAAATTCAAAATTAAAATACAAGT
The DNA here is from genome assembly GCF_003073215.2 of Triticum urartu. Taxonomy (NCBI): domain Eukaryota; kingdom Viridiplantae; phylum Streptophyta; class Magnoliopsida; order Poales; family Poaceae; genus Triticum; species Triticum urartu. The sequence continues at coordinate 10,834 of NW_024119652.1, forward strand.
CAAATTTTTTATTTCTTCAAACAGTAAAACCAAATAGTTCATAATATTAGAAATAATTCCTAGGTAATTATGTTGAGGAAAACAACATCACTAAAAATCCCAAAATGCCCCCGGTGATTAATTAAGAGGATCAGTAGCTAAATACTTGACGTTTTCAATTTCTAAAAATATCTAAAGTTTGCCAAATGCTCTGGAACTTTTTGTGTAACACCACACATTTGTGCATGATTTATGTGCCAAGTTTTGTATTAAACAAAACTCATTTAGTAGCTCAACGAAAATGCAAACTAGTAAAGAAATAAACAAAACAGAAGAAGGTGGAAAAAACGAATTAAGCTTGTTGGGCTAGTAAGGCCCCGCCCAACAGGGGGCTCCTTTAACCTCTTGTAGCGCTACAGGAGGGGGCAGAGGTGGCAACCATCCATGGCGCCAGGGCCACGTGCAGGCCATCGACACCCCCCTCAGCCTACTAAGTTGTCCCCCAGAAACCCTAGCTCGCCCTCGTTCATTTCCCCCTTGATCCCCATCGCTCCCCTCTTCTTTGGCTCGATTTTGAGCTTGCAAGCTCACGCGGTCTCCGCTGCCTCACCGTCATTGACGCGTCCACCGGCCTCTCTGGCATACAGGAGCACATCCTAGAGGTTCGTCACGCTCTACCGCATCCATTTAGGGCATTATAACGAGGCGGGGAGCTGTGTACCCGACGCAGTCTTCGTCTTCTGTGTCTGGCCGTCACCATCTCACCATCACCACTGCCTCTCCGGTCCACCCCGACCCTACCCAAGCGCGCCAATGGACTCACGGTGAGAAACTCCTCTGGACCCCCTTTCTCCGCCCCGATTCGGTCATCATTTGCCGTCCTCAAGCACATCCGAGCTCGCGCGTACGCGTACACACGTGTGTGAGCTGCTGCGTGCTTCTGTTGTGCGCCTGCTCTATTGCCGCCGCTGCCCCCTAATACGTCTCCAACACATCTATTACTTTTGATTGTTTCATGCTATTATATTATCTATCTTGGATGTTTTGCATTAATGTGCTATTTCATATCATTTTTTGGGACTAACCTATTAACCTAGTGCCCAGTGCCAGTTGCTGTTTTTCCTTGTTTTTGTCTTTTACAAAAAATCAATACCAAGGAACGAAACTTTTTGAGGATTTTTCTTGGACCAGAAGACAACCACGAAGCTTCGGGAGGAGGCCAGAGGGGCCATGAGGGAGCCACAAGCTCACAGGGCGCGCCCCAAGGGGGCACACCCTTAGGCTTTTGGGCCCCTCGGGACTCCCTTAACCCTAATTCCAGCTCCATAAATACCCAAGTATTCCCCATATACTAGAGGGCATACCAAAAATAATTTTCCTTTGCCGCAAGCTTCTGTTCTCGTGAGAACCCATCTTGGGGCCTTTTCTGGCACTTTGCCGGAGGGAGATTCGATCACGGAGGGCCTCTACACCAACCTTGCTGCCCTACCGATGATGTGTGAGTAGTTTACCACAGACCCACGGGTCCATAGCTAGTAGCTAGATGGCTTCTCTCTCTCTCTCTCTCTCTCTCTCTCTCTCTCTCTCTCTTTCTCTCTTTGATCTTCAATACAATGTTCTCCTCGATGTTCTTGGAGTTCTACTCGATGTAATCTTCTTTTGCGGCGTGTTTGTTGATATTCGATGAATTATGATTTATGACCAGATTATCCATGAATATTATTTGAGTCTTCTCTGAATTCTTTTATGGATGATTAAGATAGATTTGTATTTGTCTCCGATCTATTTATTTGGCTTGGCCAACTAGATTGATCTTTGTTGCAATGCGAGAGGTCCTTTGTGATGGGTTCAATCTTGCGGCGTCCTCGCCTAGTGACAGAAGGGGTAGTGAGGCACGTATTGTATTGTTGCCATTAAGGATAAAAAGATGGGGGTTTTTACCATATTTATTGGATCTATCCCTCTACATCATGTCATCTTGCTTAAGGCGTTACTCCGTTCTTATTAACTTAATACATTAGATGCATGCTGGATAGTGGTCGATATGTGGAGTAATAGTAGTAGATGTAGGCAGGAGTCGTTCTACTTGTCACGGACGTGATGCCTATATTCATGATCATTGCCTTAGATATCGTCATAACTTTGCGCTTTTATATCGATTGCTCAACAATAATTTGTTTACCCATCGTATGTGTTCTTTCAAGAGAGAAGCCTCTAGTGAAAACTATGGCCCCTAGGTGTATTTCTCATCATATATTTTCCAGATCTATAAAACCAAAAATAAAAATACCTTTCTGCAATTTATTTACCTTTACTTTATTTTTCCTTTTTATTTATCTTTTATACCTATCTCTATCAGATCTCATCCTTGCAATTAACCGTGAAGGGATTGACAACCCCTTTTTCACGTTGGGTGCAAGTATTTGTTTGTTTGTGTAGGTGCAACTATTGGAGACTTGCGTGTGCCTCCTACTGGATTGCTACCGTGGTTCTTAACTGAGGGAAATACTTATCCCTACTTTATTGCATCACCCTTTCTTCTTCAAGGGAAAAACCAATGCAAGCTCAAGAAGTAGCAGGAAGAGTTTCTGGCGCGGTTGCCGAGGACGTTCACATCAAGCCTACCAAGTACCTATCATAAAATCTCATCTATTGAATTACATATTTCCCATTTGCCTCTTATTTTCCTCTCCCCACTTCTAAAACGTTTTCGGGAAAACACATTTTTTGCCTTTTTTGCCCTTTTTTGCCTTTATGTCTTACTTGGTTTGTTTGGTCGTTTGCTTGGTATAATTACATGTTTATTCCAAATCAGAGAGCAAAAACTTTATGGGTCCTCATCCACTTGCTAATATTTTTAAAATATCCAATTATGATGAACTAATTGCTAGTGAGTTGAGTGCACTAGATTATCTTTATGAAAGTTTTGCTGAAAATTCGTGAATCTGAAAACTGTGATGAAGTGCTAAAAGAAGAAATTTATGAAGTGATTCATGATAGCTACTTGAATGAAAAGCATGATTGCAATGGTGTTATTATAAATTCTATTAATGTTGATTGTGCTAATAATATACAAAACCCTAAGCTCGGGCACATAATTCCTATTTGCAACAATAAGAACATAATTAATTCTTCCCATAGGTTTCTTAATAGTGGAATCCGCAAGGTGCAAGTTTAGAGAGCAATCATCAAAATCATGGAAACCTAACAAATCACACAAAGTCTTTGGAATCGTGGAAACACTAGCACCCAAATCACACAAAGCATAGCATTCATGATCTTTAATTTTAATTTTAATAGTTGGTTCCCACTCATCATAAAGTTTTCTAGGGATAGAAACTTCCAACTCATGTTTTTCTTCATAAGATTGCATCAAAGCATCAACGATATGTTTGGTAAAAGCTTTATTTTGGCTATAAGCATAAGGAGAATTTGGCACGGATTGCAACAAGGAAATACAATCTATCAAAGAGCAATTATCATAATTAAATCCCTTGAAATCCAAAATAGTAGGTTCATTAACATCTAGAGTTTTGATCTCTTCAATCGCACTTTTATCAAATTTAGCATCAAGATCTAAAAACTCCGAATTTTTGGAACGCCTTCTAGGTAAAGGTGGATCATACTCAGTCCCATCATTATCAAGATTCATATTTCAAAACAAAGATTTAATAGGGGACACATCAATAACTTTTAGATCTTCATCTTTATTATCATGGTCTTCCGGCTTAGCGGCCATCTTATTAACTAAGGTAGCCTGCTTATCCGAAACTTCAGCTATTAACTTTTCAAGACAAGCAATTTGGGATCTCAAACCATCAAATTCCTTAGACATATCATCGAGCTCTTTATTCATATAACTCATAAAGCTTTTTTGTTCCTTAAGCTCGTTTCTAAAGAAACCATTATGCTCAAATTGCAAGACCATAAAACTCCTAACATTGCTTTCGATATCTTCTAACCTTTTAAGGCGAAGATCACCAAATCGGGGAGGAGCCATCATGACAAGCAAGCAATCCAACACACAAGCAAACAAGAAACGGGCAAAAAGAGGCAAATAGAGAAGGAGAGGGAGGATAGAGAGAGCACGAATAAAACGACAAGGGTGAAGTGGGGGAGAGGAAAACGAGAGGCAAATAATGTAATGCAGGAGATAAGGGTTTGTGATGGGTACTTGGTATGTTGACTTTTGCGTAGACCTCCCCGGCAACGGCGCCAGAAATGGCACATTGTCGGGAGTCAAATCTTGACTTGCGCGAACCTCCCCGACAACGGCGTCGAAAATCCTTCTTGCTACCTCTTGAGCACTTGCGTTGGTTTTCCCTTGAAGAGGAAAGGGTGGTGCAGCAAAGTAGTGTAAGTATTTCCCTCAGTATTTCAGAACCAAGGTATCAATCCAGTAGGAGGCTACGCATGAGTCCCTTACACCTACACAAAACAAATAAATCCTCGCAACCAACGTGATAAGGGGTTGTCAATCCCTACACAGTCACTTATGAGAGTGAGATCTGATAGATATGATAAGATAATATTTTTGGTACTTTTATGATAAAGATGCAAAGTAAAATAAAAGCAATGAAAATAACTAAGTATT
>NW_024119653.1:0-9819 GCF_003073215.2 Triticum urartu
CGCGTGCCATGAAGCAGTAGGTAGGAGCGGAGTAGTCCTTGTCATTTGCATCGGTGTTGGTGATGAAGTCATTGTCTTCAGTGTTGAAGATGGACTTGGCAACGTATGCTGTAGCCAGACATGCAACACCAGAATCAGACTCCTCCTCAGACTCCACCTCTGCCTCCTCAGAAGCGGACTCCTCCTCTGAATCCATTTCCTTGCCAACAAACGCACGTGCCTTGCCAGATGAGCTCTTCTTGTGTGATGAAGACTTTGAGGAAGACTTGGAAGAAGACTTTGAGTATTTCTTCTTCTTCTTGTCGTCAGAGTCATATTCCTTGCTCTTCTTCTTCTTTTTGTTCTCATTGTCCCACTGCGGACACTCAGAGATGAAGTGGCCAGGTTTCTTGCACTTGTGACATGTTTTCTTCTTGTAGTCATGAGAAGAAGCTTCATCATTCCTTGAGCTTGATCGTGAAGACTTTCTGAAACCTTTCTTCTTGGTGAATTTTTGGAACTTCTTCACAAGCATAGCAAGTTCCTTTCCAATGTCTTCAAGATCATCAGAACTGCTGTCAGATTCTTCTTCAGATGAGGAGACAGCTTTTGCCTTCAAGGCACGAGTTCGCCCATAGTTTGGACCGTAGATATCTCTTTTCTCAGAAAGCTGGAACTCATGTGTGTTGAGCCTCTCAAGTATGTTAGACGGATCGAGTGTCTTGAAATCAGGACGTTCTTGAATCATCAGGGCTAGGGTGTCAAACGAACTGTCAAGTGATCTCAGTAGTGTCTTGACGACTTCATGCTTGGTGATCTCAATAGTGCCAAGGGCTTGAAGCTCATTTGTGATGTCAGTGAGTCGATCAAACGTGAGCTGGACATTCTCATTGTCATTTCTCTTGAAGCGGTTGAAGAGGTTGTGAAGGACACTGATTCTCTGATCTCTCTGGGTTGAGACACCTTCGTTGACCTTGGAGAGCCAGTCCCAGACTAGCTTAGATGTTTCCAAAGCACTCACGTGGCCATACTGTCCTTTGGTCAGATGACACAAATGATATTCTTGGCAGTAGAGTCCAGTTGAATGAACTTCTTGACATCAGCAGCAGTGACACCTTCTCCAGCCTTGGGAACGCCGTTCTTGACGACATACCATAGGTCGACGTCAATGGCTTCAAGATGCATGCGCATCTTATTCTTCCAGTAGGGATATTCAGTTCCATCGAAGACAGGGCAAGCAGCGGAGACTTTAATTATCCCTGCAGTCGACATAGCTAAAACTCCAGGTGGTTAAACCGAATCACACAAAACAAGGGAGTACCTTTCTCTGATACCAATTGAAAGTGCGTTATATCGACTAGAGGGGGGTGAATAGGCGATTTTTATGAAAGTCTTCAAAACGTGGAAGTTTCGAAGACAAACGATAAAGATAAACCTATTACCCTGCAGCGGAAGGTAGACTACACTAGGCAAACCATAGTCATGTATTCAATGAAGTGAAAGCACAATAACTAATAGCAGCAATGTAGTAAGGATCAGGTAGGAAGATATTATGAAGCCAAACAGAACACGCAGTCACTTAGTGAAGACAGAAGATAGTGCAATCATACAATGACTTCACAAGGACCAACAGTAAGTAAAGGGAAGGGAAGGATGAAACCAGTGACTCATTGAAGACAATGATTTGTTGGACCAGTTCCAGTTGTTGTGACAACTGTACGTCTGGTTAGGGAGGCTAGGTATTTATACCTGAGGACACACAGTCCCGGACACCCAGTCCTGAACACGCAGCTCAGGACACCCAGTCCTCACCGTATTCCCCTTGAGCTAAGGTCACACAGACCTCGCCCAATCACTCTGGTAAGTCTTCAAGGTAGACTCCCAAACCTTCACAGACTTCGTTCACCGGCAATCCACAATGTCTCTTGGATGCTCTGAACGCGACGCCTAACCGGCTGGAGGATTCACAGTCCTCAAGTGTAATAAGTCTTCAGATCACACAGACAAGAAGACTTAAGTGATGCCTAACACTCTTTGGCTCTGGGTGGTTAGGGCTTTATCCTCGCAAGGAATTCTCTCTCAAAGGCTTCGAGGTGGGTTGCTCTCAAACGACAAAAGCCGTACTCTAACTCTGAGCAGCCAACCGTTTATGGTTGTAGGGGGTGGGCTATTTATAGCCACTAGGCAACCCGACCTGATTTGTCCGAAATGACCCTGGGTCACTAAGGAACTGACACGTGTTCCAACGGTCGGATTTCAAACTCACACGGCAACTTTACTTGGGCTACAAGCAAAGCTGACTTGTCCGACTCTGGACAAGATTCGCTCTCATAGTCTTCACTCGAAGACATAGGTTTTGGTTAAGCATCACTTCAGTCATTCTGACTGGTTCACTTGGACCCCACTTAACAGTACGGTGGTTCCTATGACTCAACAAAGAAGAAATAGGACTACGAAAGATCTAAGTCTTCGAGCTCCATAGGCTTCATGCGATGTCTTCTCTTGTCATAGTCTTCAATGAGAATATCTTCATAAACCACCTTTGACATCAATGTCTTCATACATTTTTAGGGGTCATCTCTGGTAGGAACACCGAATCAATGAGGGACTTCTACCTGTGTTATCCTGCAATTCTCACAAACACATTAGTCCCTCAACTAGGTTTGTCGTCAATACTCCAAAACCAACTAGGGGTGGCACTAGATGCACTTACAATCTCCCCCTTTTTGGTGATTGATGACAAACTAGTTGAAGTTTTCAACGGGGAATATAATATTTGAAATTGTAAAGGATAAGGAATTGTCTTCATAAGCTGTGAGGGCTCCCCCTGAAGAAGTGCATATAAGTAATTTGCTTTTGGAATGCAAATGCACATGGCAGGTTGTGCTTGTGGAGGTCCTCTTCAACTTATGATGACAATCCACTATGCATATGAAGGTATGTGAAGATAATGACATGCATAATGGAAAATGGACATCTGCAAAATGATCTAAGTGCGGAATTTATCGTCGCACATGCGGAATTTATCGCATCACAAAGTGGCAAATAAGTAGTAGACGACCATTGAGTTTAAGTGTTACAACTCAAAGAACCAAATGTATCAAAACGAGAGTTGTAAACACGAAGCAAAATATAAAGCAACCGCCCATACGGACCCGCTTGAAGACTATCAAACTCATATGCTTCTCCCCCTTTTGTCAGTAAGGACCAAAAAGGTTTGAAGACATAGAGCATCTACTCGTTCCCATGAAGAGTATGTGAAGCAGCAGGGTCGTCGGTGGTGTTCGGCGGTGCAGAAAGAACTTGGAGTAGTGTCGAAGCGTGCTGAAGGAGGTGGCGGTGAAGTAGCATCATCTTCGTCCTCGATCACTCTGGCATTCACAGTTGCAGCAGAGGAAGAGAACTCAGAGTCTTCAAGAGATGGAGTTCGTCGCAGCACTGCCCTTCGAGGAGGTGTGGAGTCAAACTTGAAGCATTCAGAGAAGCCATCCTCTTGAAGATCATCTTCAGAGCACATGAGCGTCAGCCCTTTCCATGTGCGTCGAGAGGTTTCATGGGCAACAAAGGCATTCTTGGTGGCAAGATTGCGAATGCGGTTGACACCCACCAAGAGGCTTTGCATTTGGCGCTTCAGCCAGTCATGATGCCTATCCTGTTTCTGATGAAGAGCCACAAGAAGCTCTCGGTCGTTGAGAACACGAGATCGCTTCTTGGGTCGTTGCCCAATAGTGCTTTCGGTGGCTTCAGTAAGGGCACGATGAGGTGCACGTGTAGTTCCAGCCAGAGGATAAACACGGGTGACTGCTTCAACTCCTTCAATGTTGTGAGAGAAACTTTGATGCTCCGCATTCTGAAGACTAAGAGGCTCCTTGGCAGGCTCAGGATAAATGGCTTCAATGGACATATCCACATCAGGCAGAAAGATCCGATGATTGCGAGCAGATGGCTGATATGAGATAGCGGAGTGGAGTTTAATCAGCCGCATTATCCATGGAGCGTAGAACTTCAAGCCAAAAAGATCAGAGCCTGATGCAGCAAGTTGGCAGATGAAGAAGTCCTGTGCATTGAAGCATTTGCCATGAAGAATATAGAAGACAAAAGTCTTCATGGCACCTTCCAGCTTGGCATGTGGAGAATGTCCTTTGATGGGCCAGAGAGTTCGCCTTATGATGTGATAAATAGTCCTTGGCAGATACTCAAGGTCTTCAACAAAGAACTCCTTGGGATATGCAGCATCTTGGGGCAATGGCTTCATCATACTGAGCATCTAACTCATGTTTGGTTCAGGCTTCTGAAAAATGCTCTCCATAGCTTCACTGTGAAGCTGACAGCCAGGTTCGTAGAGATCGCCAGGAGTGGGTAGACCAGTGAGCTCAATGATATCAAAGGCTTTGGCTTTGTGATGAACATTTCCTATCATCCACTCCAGGACCCAAGTCTTGGGATCTCTGTTGTACCCACAGATGTGAAGTGTGGCATAGAATTGGAGCAGCAACTCTTCATTCCAGTGCTCTTAGTCGGTTACAAACGGCAGCAATCCAACCTCTTTGAAGCAATCCAGAGCTTCTTCCAAACAGGGCAGACCAGCTATTGCTTCGATGTCAAGACGCTTATGTGGGAAGATGCGACCTTGATTGTACAGAATGCAGGAGTAATAGCTTCGCTGCGGATAGCTCCAGAACCGATCAGAAGATATTCTTTCCCTTGAGTAGGGATTCTTGGAGCTATTGAAGAAAGTGTTGTCTGCTTTGAAGTCGTTGACATTGAAGGATCCAGGTGCTGATGCAGGACCTGGAAACCTGGGCAATCTTGGGATTGGCTTCTGTACCTGAGGCCTGTGCTCAACATGATAGTCAAACTGAGGACTAGCAGCAGGCGCAGGAACTGAAGCAGTAGTATCATTGGCTTCGCTGACTTTTGGTGCTTTTGTTGGTGTAGGCTCCACATTGGCTTCAGTCATGACAGCGTCAGTGGCGTCGGTGGCAGCCTCAAGATTCTCAACCTCCACTTGATGAGCTGGAGGGTCGGTCACAGTCACGTTCTCCTCGAGAACAGCTTCTTGGTGAGACAGGGGTGTAGCAGCTCTTGGGGTTTCTTTTTCATCGGCTGATGCAGCCGGAATGTCTTCAGTAGCTTTAGCTTCAGACTCAGAGACTGGAGGCCTTGGTCCTTTGCGAAGCCTGCATAACGCTGGCGACGCCTGTGGAGTTGGAGTTGGTTGGGCCTCAAAGTCATCTTCCTCTTGTGCTTGTGGGTGATCAGCCCATGATGCATCCTGAGCAATTGGCGTCAGCGGACGACCAATGCTGATGAGTTCGATGTGCGTTAGCATAGGTGATGATACCTGTTGGTGCTCGATCTGAGGAAGAACTGCATCATCTTCAACATGGTCATGGTGACCAATGTCTTCAGCAGTGGTGTGATCAGCTACTGGAAAGTCTTCAGCTTCATGAGCCTCTGTGAAAGCAGGCTCATGGACAGTCAGTTGGCGCTCTTGATGTTCAGTGGCTGGGCGAACCATGGAGATGGGATCAACAATTAAGGGCTCTGTGGGAGCAGCCCGTTCCTCCTTGGTCTTCCGCTTCTTCTTGGAGTGAGCAGTAGCAGAGGCTTCGGGATGTTTCCTCTTTCTGGCTTCAGCCTCAGCAGTCCTCGTCTTCTTCAGTTCTGAAGCGGTTGAACTGGCCTTTGGCTTCGAGCCAGTCATGCTAGTTGGGAAGACAATGGGATCTGCTTCCTGCCTTGGTGCGTCGGGTTCGGCCATAGCGGGCTTCTTCTTCTTCTTTGCAGCCATCCTGGGGTCGATGCCAGGACGCCCAAGGGCCTTGCGCTTCTCAGCCTCATTGTAGGCTTGCACACACTTGTCAGCCAGGCTCTTCATGCGCTCACGAGAACTTTGAGCTTCTTCACACTTCTTGAGAAAGGCTTCTTTAAGCTCGTGCAGCATGATCTTGAAGTTCTTGACCTCCTGCACGCTGAGCTTGGCCATATGCTTCTCGAACTGAGCTTTTTCAAAGTCAATCTTCTGCTTCAGTTCGACGATGTGCTAAGCTAGAGCTAGCTCTGAAGCAATGGCACCATGGAAGGCGACACTGAGACCAATGAGAAGTTGCAGGTCTTCAAAGCTGAGGTTGGGCATTTCAAACCACTCATCGATGAAGTCGTGGATGATTGCCACGTCAAAGAGAGGCAAATTGTTGAAAATTTCTGCTTCTTCTTTGCTCTTGATCAGTTGCTCAAGAGCGTCATCTGCAAGATCTTCATCACTAGACAGATCAATGGCATCGTTGCGCAGAATAGCAGCAGCAGTCAGTTCTTGGCTGGTGTGTGGCAGAGGCATCTTGACTTTCTGGGGCTTGGAGATGTGTGACAGATCTTCAGACTGCACACTGTCTTCAGGAGGTGTAGTAGACAGTGGCTTCGCCCGTGAGATTTTTGGTGGAGCAGCTGATCTTGAAGCCTTAGCCTTCTTTGGCTTATGTGGCTTTGGAGTAGGAGCTGGGGCTTCATCAGTGTCAGCATCATCATCAGAATGATCCACTTTGGCACCTTGAACTGAGATGTGAGTGATGAGGCCATCAAGGTTGTAGAAAGGACCGATGACATTGGGTTCTGCATCGCGTGTGCCCAGGGTTCTGTTATTGAGACGAATGCGAAGTGCCCACAGAAATATGGTGCCGAGGAGTAGAAGGACCAGGGTTCTGTTATTGAGACGAATGCGAAAGTGCCCACAGAAATTTGCTAGCTGAGTTGCCCTTGAATGAGTGAGCGGACCGGGTGCATTGATGCTATCAATTATTCTCTCAATCTGCACTTCATTGGAAACACGAGGATGTACAGGGCGAAGATTTTGCTCTTGCTGATCATTGTCATTGTTAGAAGGATTGTCTTCAGGCTGAGCATTGTCTTTAGGTTGATCAGGTGCGGATATGATAAGTTCCTCTTCAGGTTGAGCTTCAGAGGGTATGATTTCTCCAGTTCCCATTAGTTGGATTGATTCACTGGATGGAACTTCATCTAGCACATTTGGCAGGTGCTCTCTTTGTGAACCGTTGGTCTCATCGAACCGCACATCCACTGTTTCAACCACTTTATAATGAAAGAGATTGAAGACTCTGTAGGAGTGAGAATCCTTTCCATATCCAAGCATAAAACCCTCATGTGCTTTTGGTGTAAATTTTGAAGTGTGATGTGGATCCTTGATCCAGCACCTGGCGCCAAATACTCTGAAGTAACTGACATTTGGCTTCTTGCCAGTAAGGAGCTCATAGGATGTCTTGTTCAGAAGCTTGTGAATATAAACACGATTGATTGTATGGCATGCAGTATCAATGGCTTCAGGCCAGAATTTTCTTGGAGTCTTGTATTCATCAAGCATCGTTCGGGCCATCTCAATGAGTGTTCTGTTCTTGCGTTCGACGACGCCATTCTACTGTGGCGTGTACGGGGCTGAGAATTCATGTGTGATGCCCAAAGTATCAAGATATGTATCAAGGCCAGTGTTCTTGAATTCAGTGCCATTGTCACTTCTGATGTGCTTTATCTTGGCGCCATAGTTGTTCATTGCTCGATTGGCGAAGCGTCTGAAGACATCCTGCACTTCAGTCTTGTAGAGGATTATGTGCACCCAAGTATATCTAGAATAATCATCAACAATGACAAAGCCATAGAGACAAGCAGTAGTAGTAAGAGTTGAGTAATGAGTGGGACCGAAAAGATCCATGTGGAGCAGTTCGAAGGGTCGAGTAGTTGTCATGATTGTTTTCGAGGGATGTTTGGCCCTCGTCATCTTTCCTGCTTCACAGGCACCGCATAAGTGATCTTTCTTGAACTTGACGCCCTCGATGCCTATGACATGCTTCTTCTTTGCAAGGGTGTGGAGGTTCCTCATGCCAGCATGCCCTAGCCTCCGATGCCAGAGCCAGCATTCTGAAGCTTTTGCTAGAAGACATACAGCAAGCTGTGGTCCTGCTGAGAAATCTACCACGTACAAATCATCTTTCCGATACCCTTCAAACACTAGAGACTTGTCAGATTCCATTAGAACAAGGCAACGATATTTTCCAAACATTACGATCATGTTCAAATCGCAAAGCATTGAGACAGACATTAAGTTGAAGCCAAGGGATTCAACAAGCATGACTTTATCCATGTGTTGATCTTTTGAGATTGCAACTCTACCTAGACCCAATACCTTACTTTTACTAGTGTCAGCAAATGTGATGTGACTCTTGTCGGATGGACGTAAGGTTGAGTCCATAAGAAGGCTTCTTTTGCCAGTCATGTGATTGGTACATCCACTATCAATAATCCATTCTGAAGACGCTGGTGTCGTACCCTACAGTGCAGTTAGGGGGATAGGCTTCACGAAGAGAATTGTGAAGCAAAAACATTTGACGAACCAGTGGGTTATGAAAGCTTAGATCCAAATTAGGACTGATAGGGAGAGTAGCAAGCGATTCAGGAACGAAGTTCATAGTAAGACCATTCGGGCATTTGATCTTGCGCCCTACAGGATGTTTAAGGTCCCTAGCAATGGCGTCATACGATTTTGGTTTTCTGCTGGAGACCTTTCCGTACAAAAGAGAGAGTTAAGCTTTCTTAGCCACCCACATCTTCAAGGGTGGCTTAGAAGCAATAAGTCTAAGTGCAGCGTCTGAGAACTTTGGCTTTGGAGCTCTAGCAAAAAGTCTTGCAGGCGGACAATAGTACTCATAAGAATAAGCAGAATAGTTCTTGGTCTTATGAACATGGCGGTTTGATGAACCGCGCTCATATTCATAGGCCTGAGTATGGTTTCCCTGCAAAACATTTGCGTTAGTGCGACTCAGGTGAGTCCTCTGTCTGTATGAAGCCTTTGGACCGTATGAAGCCTGTGGTCTGGGGTTTGTCTTCTTCACCTATGGTGTCATGATGACATTCACAGGAAGATTCTCCAGACACTTTTTTGGTACCTGGATCTTCTTCATAGGCGTTCCATTCCTGCAGTTAGTACCAATGTACCTGGCAAACACTTCACCATTCTGATTCTTACACAGTTTATAGTTTGCATCAAAGGATTCATCAATGACAATGGGGTTAGCACAAGTGAAGCCAGATAGAGTGGATGGATCTGCTAAAGATTCCTTTGCAGCAACCCATGTGGTTTTGGGGTACTGCTCAGGTTTCCAGTAAGAGCCATCAGCATTCATTTTCCTTACGAACCCAACACCCTCTTTCCTCGGTTTCGGTTCAGGATCTGCCTTTTGAGGACATCACATAGTGTCTGATGCCCTTTAAGACTTTTGTACATCCCTGTTTCAAGCAATGTCTTCAACCTAGCATTCTCATCAGCAATAGCAGTGGTATCCTCAGCAAAGGGGTTAGTTCCCACATCAACAGTTGAAGATATTGCAACAGTAGCAGCAGTAGAACATTCAGCAACAGAAGTAGCATTCTCACGCTCAATGCATTTAAGACATGGTGGTTCAAATCCTTCCTGAGCGGAACTGATCTGTTCGGCGCGAAGTGACTCGTTTTCCTTTTGAAGATCTTCATGAGCCGCTCTCAATTTCTCAAGATCTTGCTTCCTTTGAAGATAATCATAGGAAAGCTTTTCATGAGTTGTTGAGAGCGTTTCATGACGACTTTCAAGTTCCTCATACTTAACGTGAAGATTTTTTATGTCTTCAATTAAGGACTCAGATCGAGTCATTTCAGCGCCTAACAGATCATCGCTTTTGGCTAACAGTTTTTGAATATGTTCCATAGCTTTCTGTTGTTCAGTTGCAATTTTAGCAAGTGTTTTGTAGCTGGGTCTTGAACCACAATCAGAGTCATCTTCACTAGATGTTTGATAGT